>NC_061100.1:45457993-45472993 GCF_015104395.2 Macrobrachium nipponense
AGCAATTAGTGGTGCTTGTTGAGTAAGCCACCCATATATTTTCGTCAGACGGTCAGTTTCAGTTTACAAGTCTACTCCTAGTCCTAAATACCCGTAGGGGTTACAGTCGGTATCTAGTTCGTAGTACCTTAATGGTCCGGGTTGCGGGACTAATAGTAATCTTTACCTAATCCTTTTATCAAATGTCCATCAGATATTCATTCGCCCTGCAACCAAAGCTACCTCTCTTTCTAATATCTCGGAACCAAGACACCTCTTTACTCGCTTTATCACAGCTCTCTCTCTCTCTCTCTCTCTCTCTCTCAAACTCTGCAAAATATCAAAAGGGACTAGGCTATATTTCACATTGTCATCAAATTAAATTTTCAAAATTCCGAAGAAATATGTGATAACCACAAAATAACAGTTATATGATATTTTAAAAGGAAATACGGCAAAATCTCGCTCCACAGAAATCTGCATAACTTTTTGTACGATTTTTAAAACATTTTCAAATTCGATTTCTGTCAAAATCGTGCAATTTCCATAAAAAAATTACTCGGTATCAGAGCAAAGAAAGTTGATTTATTACGCCAAATTGCGTAAAATTCTACTGAAATTGTATTGCAGGAACTTTTTTTCAATAAAACTGGGTAGGGCGATGATTTGTCCGGATGTCTATTCATTTTTATTATTATTATTATGGCTATTTCAGCCGCGTTTCTTTTGCATAGAAGTTCCTCTATTTTTCTTATTACTGACTTTTCTTCTGTGCTCAAATTGGCTATTAAAACGCTAAATGCGGGATTCATGTAAAAAAAAACGTGGTATTTGTCAAATAGAATGTATTATTCAAAATGCAGTACAAACTGGATCTTAAGACTTATAGACAAGATACTAAACGACTCATTCTGGCTTCCTCTTGCTCAGGCCTCTCTCTCTCTCTCTCTCTCTCTCTCTCTCTCTCTCTCTCTCTCTCTCTCTCTTTCTCCTTCTCTCTTTTTCTTGCTACGTTTCGTCCTTAAACCCAGAAGGACATCGTCAGGCAGGTGTTGTGGGACTGAAGATCTTGCGGGAGCCTATACTCTGTTTTTTTCCATCTGTCCATCCGCCGGTGGTGTTTGCGCATGGTAACACCGCGTCCCGGGCTTTGAATAATATCCTATTTCGAATATTAACAGTGTAATTCTCGCATACAGTAAATTATTAAAACACTTTTCAGTTGCAAATGTACACCCAGATATCCTTTTATTTACCTAAAACTTACACATAGCGTAACTATTTAAAGCCTGGGATGCAGTGTTACCATGCGAAAATACCAAAGGCGGATGGACAGATGGAAAAAAACAGAGTATAGGTATTCATACCGGTTGCACAGCATGGGGTCCATAGGTATGAATACTGACTGCCTATCTGGCTCAGCTGCTGACCCCTGTTGGCGGATACCTCAAGATCAGAGGTGGGGCCTCTGACACTGCAGTAGCCGTTCAGAATGCCTTAAGGGAAAGGCGCTTCTCAGTGGGGGGTTCTGGATGGTCGGAGGAGATGGTTGCATGACATCACCACTTGTCAAACTCTCATAGGCTAGTTGCTGCTGTATGACGTTATGCCTGGTGTAGCCTGGTGTTTCTTGATCAGCGGTGTATTGTTCGGTGGTTGTCATATCTGGTGTGGTATTATTTGATAATACCATGTCGTTTTGGTTTAGGCTTATCCATACGCTAGTAGGGAGTAGGAAGGCCTCTTGAGTAGTATTCAAAGTGGGCTTCTTGTCAAGGATAAGGATGGCTTCCAGCAAGAGTCATCTTGGGTCTGGGGCATTGCCAACGATGGTGATTTTGTTGATAATGCTGTCACGGGGTGGAGTATAATTGTGACAGGTGGGGGCATAATTCTTGATAGTGCCCTCATGTACGTACATGAAATCCTCTTTGCAAGCTGCATAGTAGTGATACCAATATAATGTGTCCCAGGACATCTGCAGATGCTGCATTGATATTGGTATACTACACTGGAATGCTTCAGGGGGTCCCCTGACCGGGAGAGGGGTTGTTCTGCATTATCAAGGCCTGGGCTCTTTTATTCTTGTAATATACAACAAGGTCTATGTTCTTTCTTTCCTCTATGGGGCATTTTCCATCACAATCTCCTTAATGGTATTCTCCTCCTCCCAGTACTCCGAGTGCATATAGGCCTTGTAGTATAAGGTGATGGTGTCTTCTTCTTCTCCAGGTACGTCTTCATTATTGTACCATTTCTCAAGAGTTTTCTTTATCTCAAGTTTAATGAGCTTATGAGAGTACCCGTTGTTCATGAGTACTTGGGAAGCTCAGTCTAATTCTTAGTGCGTGTCCTGCCAAGTGAAGTCGTGAGACAGGCATGTCGTACGTGAGCCCTGATTGTGGTGCTCTTGAATCTTGCAGGGCACTTACTTTCGCCATTGAGACACATTCCTAGATTAGTTTTCTTTATGAAGGCAGAATTCCGGAGGCCATCTTCTGTCTTAGTACGTCAAGAAAAGGGTGCATGTCTTCTGTGCTGAATTCTATTGTATCATTCAGCACGCTGCATTGCTGGAACTTACGCCAAAGGGCTTTGACCTCATCTTCGGTGTCCGCTTGGTTGACCTCATCTTCGGTGTCCGCTTGGCTGAAGATGTCATCGATATAGCAGGCATGTTTCCAGGGATGCTGGATCCAGGCGAAAACTCATTCCTTAATGGTGCCCATGTAGAAATTAGAGGGCCCCCTTCTCCACCCACCAAAGACATAATGGCAGAAAGACAGGCATCCTATTTGCTAATTTCTACATGTGCACTGTCGAGGAATGAGTCGTCGCCCAATAAAGTCAGGGCTTACATATGACGTGCCTCACTGCTCCACCTGGCAGCTTCCCAAGAATTTGTGAATGATGGGTACTCATATAAGCTCATTAGTCACGAGATCAAGAAAGCTCTTGAGAAATGGTATAATAATGAAGATGTACCTGAAGAAGAAAAAGACACCATCACCTTATACTACAAGGCCTTTATGCACTCGAAGTACCGGTAGGGGAAGAACGCCATTTAGAAGATCGTGATAGAAAATGTCACCAATACTGAGGAAAGTAAGGGTATAGAACTTGTTGTATATTACAAGAATAAAAGGACCCAGACCTTGATAATGTGGAACAACCCCTCCCCCCTGCCAGCAGACCCCCGGAAGCATTCCAGTTTAGTATACCAACATCAATGCCACATCCGCGGATGTCCCAGAACATATATTGTCATAACTACTATGCAGCTCGCAAAGAGGATTTCATGTCACGTACAAGAGGGCACTATGAAAAACCACACCCACACCTGTCACAATTATACTCCACCCCGTGACAGCAATATCAACACCACTATCATTTGCAATGCCCCAGACCCAAGACAGCTACACTTGCTGGAAGCCAACCTTATCCTTGACAAGAAGCCCTCTTTGAATACTACTCAAGAGGCCTTCCTACTCCCCACTAGCGCACGTAGAAGCCTAAACCAAGACGACATGATATCATCAAATAATACCACACCAGATACGACAATCACCGAACAATACACCCCTGATCAAGAAACACCATACTACACCTGACATAACGTCATGTGACAGCAGCTAGTCAACGACAATCCGACAAGTAGTGACGTCATGCAACCACTTCCTCCGACTATCCAGAATCACCCACAGATAGGCGTCCTTCCCTTAAGCCGTTCCGAACGACTACTGCGTCGTCCGCAAAGGCCCCACCTCTGATCTTGAGGCATCCACCAACAGGGGATCAGCAGCTGAGCCAGACAGCCAGTCAGAATCCGTATCTAAGGACACCATGCTGTGCAACCGACTATGAATACTGTAGGACTTCCGCAAGATCTGAAGTCCCACAACACCTGCCTGACGATGTCCTTCTGGGTTTAAGGACGAAACGTACTGGAAGAAAAGAGAGAGAGAGAGAGAGAGAGAGAGAGAGAGAGAGAGAGAGAGAGAGAGAGAGGCCCCTGACCAAGAGGAATCCAGGGCGAGTCATTTAGTATCTTCTGTCTATTAGGTTTAAGATCCAATTAGTAATGCATTTTGTATAATACCTTCAATTTGACAAATACCACGTTTTCCACATGAATCCCCCACCATTTGGTGTTTTAATAGCAAATCTGAGTACAAAAGAAAAGTCAGTAATAAGGAGAATAGAGAAACTTCTATACAAAATAAAAGTGGCTGAAATACCCATCATTTTCAACAAAACTTGTATTAATGAAGGTCTTCTTCCGGCATATTATTATTTTTATAATTATTACTTAACACTGATCACATTGTTCTTTTATTGTCTGATTGCCATTCTTCTCTGACTTTGTCCTTGAGTGGTCTTTTAAAATTTCTAAAAATAAAGCATCGATAATGGTACTGTAACTAGACCATGGTGGATGGCTACAAAGCACAACCTATCTCTACAAAAATGAAAACTGAGGATCAAATATAAAATACTAAATCCAAGTGATTTTAGAAATATAATCGAGTCAAGTTCTGGTACACCTTTTTATTCAAGGTTCCCATATGCCCATAGTTAACTTGAGAGAAATTTTCATTACTCCAAAAAACTGGAAAAAATAAAAAATAAAATATTAGTTATTTACTCATTTGTGCTTCAATTATGTGCTTTCACGGCCAAAGGCAATGTGCACAAGAGTGCGGAGTTGTTAGAATTGCTTCAGGGAGGTTTAAAAACGTTTTATGATAGCTGTTATTGTTAATGTTAAAGGTGAAATGAAGGGAAAACGCTCCCGAATCGGTGAAAGTCTGTCTTGTTTTCTACTTTAGATCTCTGTAACCTGCGCATTATCGGTTAACTTTCAAATATTGAGTCGATGGATCTCTCGAACACACTTGCAGCTGTCTGATAAGATGAAGGACTAGGAGTTAGTCTGAATTGTTAATATTAAATCGAGTAATGCCGTAACACCTTTTCTTGCTTTATGCTTGCTACTATTTTTATTTATGTCTTATGTTGGTACAACTTTAGATAGAAATAAAATAAGAGCGCTCTACAGATTAATATATGAAAACCAAGATTAATCAAGATCCGATGTAACTTATGTTGAAGAGAATGGACATTTGCAAGAGTACAGTGTACCTACAGGTTTCCAAAATAATAAAACTGATTCTACACGTATACAAGAAAGAAGCCTTTGCCCTCGAACATAATCTTTCCCAGAAAGAGTGCAGTAATCACATCATTTTCCTACAGTTCGAAATCCGGTATATAATGTCTTTATTCACCAAGAAACGTGAAAATATAATGTCTTATACATCTACGCGTTAATAAAAAATAATTTTCGGGGAATTTCTCGACACAATAACCTTCAATGTTAGATGCAAGAATTAATCAAGCATAATCAGGACTTTTATCTTGAGAAGAAAAGCTGCACAATGGCCATAATTCATTGATGGCACGGGAAAACTTCTATCTCCAAACTTTATTACTAAAATACTAATAAAATATACATGGAGAGAGAATTTCACAACACGAAAGCTAAATTGAGTGACTGTGTTTGTGATGCTCATTTGCCGCATTTAACAGTTTTTGTTGACTCTTAGCTCTATCACAAAATCCTGTTATCTTGTGCTGACACCTTCTTTCATTTTTTGCTACTGCTTCATGTGGTAAAACCAATGTCTGTATTTATATCAAAATCAATATCTAACATAAGTGCTTACTGCAGCTTTTTGGTTACTATTAATTATCCTAGTTTTTTCTGTCTCTACATTCCGAAACGTAACGAACACGTTCCTGCACTGTAGGTATTTGTAAAAAAAACTTATATACGAAATTTTTTTTAAAACATGCTTTTACTAAAGAATAAAAACTTTGAGACACCAGGATTTTCTTACAGTTAACCATGTCAACAAAAATAATAGCGTGGACAACAAACATGGAGGGAAATGCTACAGAAAAGAAATATATTTTCTTATTTCCTGTAGTATTTCCTTCCATGTTTGGCACTCACACTGTCATTTTTGTAAATACGATTAATTGTAAGAAAATCCTGGTGTGACTAAAAAAGATTAGTTTGTACTTAGTGCATTTTAATAAAAGCATGTTTAAAATTTTTTTATACTTTTTATTTTATATTTTTAATTTTTGACAGAAATTGCAACTAAAAAAAATATTGAACATTATATCCTGTCCAGCCAAAGAAGGTATGAAAAATCTTTTGAGTTATTAACTTATTCTGCCAGGTCAAAGAAGGTATGAAAAATCCGAAGAGTTTCATACATATCCTGAGATATGGGGAGAGGTCACTGTAGGGTTACTAGAGGTCACTGCTGCTCTACTGATCAAGTAAGGTTGTATTGTCACCGGAATCGAGTAACATGCAAAATTTTATTCCCATCGAACGATGGGAACAGGTCGAAAATTTAGTTAAAAGTTCTAACCCAAAGAAACAGACGGAGAAATCAAGTTAAATAAAAGCATGTAAATACGGCTATCTTATGCGCTTACCACCAATTACAAACCTCCGATGAAAGTTGCACCAGGGGAATACTGGTATTCAGACGGAACACCTCCCTCAGTGCTTGGTTCTGATGATATGTGTACTGACTCTAAAAATCATGGAGAATTTTTCATCAACTAGCAATATTGGGGACCCATATTTAAGCCTCCACATAAAAAAATTCCTTAATAAGTCAACAGATATCAAATGACTCAGGCTCTCAAAAATATCATTTTAGAAATTGGTCAAAACTATTTTACAACACAAAAATATCAGTTTAGAAATTGGTCAAAACTATTTTACAATAACATTATCTTAATTATTAATACTGAAATTTTAATTAAATTTTAAAGATGATAAACTTTAGTCTTGTGTCACTGTAAACTGTGCTATTATTGTTAGGTGTCAATAGTAACACGAATTAATTAGTTATAACAAAATTCATCACCTGTATTAGCATCAAATGAATGTAATACTTGAAGTGTATTAGAATAACTGAAATTTCTATTCCTAGCTTGTAATGAATCATATTTCTTGCTTTGTCTGCTGGTTAAATTTGTGCCAACTGATCAAAATGGGGTCAATATCTTGCGAAGAAAAAGTCTTTTCGTTAATTTTGAGCGTTGCATATGTTGTTCCCAGCTACTAGCGCTAAAGTATGCAACACTTTGCAAATTTATTGAAGTTTAATCTACTTTTTAAATCCTGTCAAGTACTCGAAACCCAATCATGTGCGTGCTGCACGCTAACAAACCTGTTACTTTATCTGCCTGTAAACATTTATATCACAAAAATTGCCGGTCCATTCACTACCGTAACGACCACAATTAATGCCGTAGTTTTAGCACAGTGAAATTTTGCCGCCGATTCACATGGAAGTTGGATAACAGTATAGAGAACGGATCGTACACAACTGAAAAGGTATTTCATCTGTGGAAAGCAGCGTAGACCGAAACGTGGGTCTGATTAGTCTATGGTGTAAGTAGCAATATATACTGCAGCCAGCAACATATATTTTCGGTTTGTAAATGCTGCTGAAAAGGGTAAGTCTGATATCTGCTGATCAGATACAGCGTCTCCATTCCATCAACGTAGTGAATGATGTTTACATTCATAGCTATTAGAGGGGGGAAGTTTCACCGGAATAGTTTACATTCAACAACCTTTGAAGTAACTCCGCTTCGTCTAATAAGCAATAATATTATTAGTTAATGACTGTGTCTGGCAATAAAAACAACAGGGGTTCGAAAACAAGTCCATCCACCTTTGTTATTTTACAAATTACTATTACAGTATCCTGAAAAAACTGCCGGCGTTAGTGGAGCAGTTTAGATGAAATATGATTACTTTATCATACCGATGATTAATGTTGAGGCGAAAAGGAAAAAGAACGCGACCAATGTAATACAGAAGAGAAATGGAACGCTGAAAGTAAGCTGTGGACGGGAAAGAAGACAATAAGTAAAGGATTGTTGATTACAAAGTGAGCGATTCTTC
Organism: Macrobrachium nipponense; assembly: GCF_015104395.2. Classification (NCBI taxonomy): domain Eukaryota; kingdom Metazoa; phylum Arthropoda; class Malacostraca; order Decapoda; family Palaemonidae; genus Macrobrachium; species Macrobrachium nipponense. The sequence goes on from NC_061100.1 coordinate 45,465,975, forward strand.
TTTAAAAAAAATGTGAAAAGTGCAGCATTAAAACAAAGGAATATTTCTTTTTAAAGTGATGTGTTAAAAATGTTTCTGGGGACAAGAGTTTGCTTCCGTTTACACAAGGTATGAATTTGAATCCCATGAACTAATTTCTAAACGCCACTCTGCTTACTCATAATGCTGGATATATCGGTAATACGATCGAGAGGTGATTAAAATTTTGTTATGATACTAATCAACAAAATGATTATTTATGAATTCATGTAAGAATTTATGCTCAGGAACACAGACAGGAGTTTATTTATAGAGCCACCTATCTAACTGAAATTCTCACTTCTGTCAACACTCGCTGATGTCATGCGCTTAGATGTATAAGTCTACAGGTTGTGAAAAGCTTTGTTGGTGTCATTTAGGTCTTTTCTTAGTCCCTTTTACTCTATTCTTTAAGATGCTTCATTCTATAATCGTTTCAGTTGTTTAGCACGAACCAGAGGCAATTCGTCTAATGAGTGACCTCAACCTTAAGCTCTGAAGCTCTGGGACTATTACTTAATGGTGGATATAGCTTTTCTATATCTTCACAAGTACTTTCTTCGATCATTATACCATGAAGCTAAAGGATAGTTTTCCCTTCCTCGGGTGGCCTTGAAATCTAACCTCCTTGGTCAAGACAGTCTTCTCGTTTCTTTGGAAACCAGGTCTCTTCAGAGCGCATTGTTAATGACTTTCTTGCGTTTCCCCCCCTTTTCTGTAGCCTTTGGAACTCTTATTTCTGGTTTCGTTTTACCCGACTCCTAATATCTTTCTTTCTCCAAAAGGCACGTTAATTTCGTTCTTTCTGATAAGCTACAAAAATTTCCATTGTTCTGCATACATACCATATATATGTGTGCGCGCGCGTGGTTGTATAAAGTATACATATGTATACATACATATATTGTATGTGTGTACATATATTTACATATGTATGTATGTATATCGAGCTACAATGTCCTTTAATATCTAATTCGCTCTACCTCGGAATTAATATATTTTCATATATGCTTAACCAAAGGGGTAAAAGCTTCACTGACGTTCCTGGATTTGAAAGGATCCATGGGTTCGCGCCCTGGTTGAGGCAAGTCTATTATCGAGAAAAAATTCCCCTTCGGTTAAGCATATATGAAAATATATTAATTCCGAGGTAGAGCGAATTAGATATTAAAGGACATTGTAGCTCGATATATGTATATGAATCACGGAAATGTGATATGACTTATGTATAATCTACGTATGCCTAAGGTGTAATGTTTGGCTTAGTTTCTTGAAAAATATGTATTATCATAATTTCTTGAATCATTTCGTTGAATTTAACGTTAAATTTTCACTTCTCTAAAAGTCTCATAAAGCTAATGTTGGGCTCTTTATGGCTGCACCTTAAAAGGTGTTGTTATATTTAGTATAGTACACTTCACCCGTTTGTTTTTCCTCTCATATTCAACGAGAGGAGTGTTGTTCTGGTTCGCTACTCCGCCGATCTGACGTGAGGACCTGCCTTTTCTTGCGAAAGGGATTGTTTTTCGCCTCCACTGAGTGGAGATCTCACGTCCTACTTTATCTGCACTCGTTGACACCTGTGGAAATTTTTGTCAGTGGTCTCTGTTTTTCTTTGGGTCGTGGCTCGAGTATTGACCAGCGAGAGTCTTTGGACAGTAGTATCCTGTGCTGCATTACAGTGTGGTGCCTGCCTTTTACGCCTCTGTGCCACGGACACTGCTGTGAGTCATCCCGATTACCCACCTTAGTACTTTTGGGTGACATCTCCTGGAGTCGTCAGGAGGCCCTATGAGGCTGAAAAAGGGTGAGATATAGCAACCTAATTCTTTGCCCAATTATATCATTACTAGCAATTCACCAATCCTTACTAAAAGCATATTCATCTGGTGCTTCATATAGGTTATTCGCTAGTGTTTTTTAACTATTATGTCGTTGATGTTTACCCCAAAGTATTCTTTACTAAATAAGTCATATGTATACAGAAATTATGTATGATAAATTCGTAAAGTAAGTAAGTCTAAGGGCACAACCAGCTCCGTTTCAGGGAATCCGTCTAACTCCCACCCGCTTCGGAGGTGGGGGGAGGGGGGAGGTAGGATGAAACCCCATTATAAACCATCTTAGGGATTCCCACTATAACTCTGCCAAGTTTCATGCCCATCGGACCAGCCGTTTGGCCGTGATTGAATAACAGACGGCTGTACAGACATAACGCCCATTATAGTATAGTAAGATTATAATACTGACAATCGACCGAGCTGAATTGTGCATCATCGCCAGGACTATCGTCGTCTCATCGCCCTTCCTCGGACGTTTTCCCTGAGACTGGTGGCCCCCATCTTCAGGACAGATAGACAGCTTTATTAGGCTTTAGATGCTAATTCAGTATTCATGTATTTCGACTTTGAAAACGCAGAAGGATTCATTATTACTTTTGATATATTGAATATTAGGTTTAAGGATTTTTTCTCACTCTTGTCTTTTAGTATCGTGTGGGAGTGGAAAATTTCGTTTTAGTCTAAGTGTTGTGTTCTACTTCCTGCTAGTTCTTTCCCTTTTGTTCTTGGTCTGCTAGTTAGCTAGGAGAATGAAGGTAGTGATTGAGGTTTTGTGTACAAGTGAGGTTTTCTAGGTCCTAGATTGGTTTTTGGGGACATTCTTTATTATTTATATTTATTCAGTGGTAAATAAAGTAATTAAGTTGTTTTTCTTAGTTTTGTTTGCCCTCTCCTGAGAGTTTCCTTCTCTTCGAGATTCATGGCTTGTTCGGAATCTTTCTCTAATTTGACAACTGATTTCCGTAGAGCGTTCCTACAGAATATATTTTAGAAATCATAACATATATATATATATATGCATTATTCATTTGACATATGTTATACGCATATATGCATATATCTGTACCGTATATATAATTATATATTCTATGGTCGGTCCCCAGCAAAAAAGTACAAAAAACCGGTTCATACAGAAAAAAAACGGCCGAATGGCCGGGGGTGGTATGAAAATTCCATATACAGCATTTATCGAAGACCGTTATTTGTTCAGCTGCTGACTGGTTATAATTAGATTTTTTAGATGAGGCGTTATCGTGTTTTCCTTAATGTTTTCTTCGCATCGCTGCCTCTCTTGACAAGCGAAATAAAGAAAGCGATATGTTAATAAACCGCTCGCTTTACACGCTTCATAAAATTTATTAATCAATGATGCAAAACAAGGAACGGCGCTGACGCTATTAATAATAATGAGTTTCCCCCTTAAACTGAAACCTCATTACGCTAATCCCACTAATGGAGTAATTATGATGATACAACAGTTCATAAAATAGGAAATTTTATATGAACTGGACTCCCATTGTGCGTACGCTCTTTTTTCTCTCTCTCTTTTTTCTTATACGTTACCGCTTTTGCCAGGTTCTTTAATGCATATAACTAACAATAAGAATCTTTACGAACATTTTTGTAAGAGTGTTTATACATACGATTTTTGTGGTCACTATAAATTAGCTGTTCACAAAGGATTAAGCACCGCTAATTAACATTATTCAGGTGACTACGTAGCTGGATGAGACAGAAGAGCCTGCAGAACTTGAATGGGGAAAAATGGGCGATTTAACAATACAAGCGGAAAAGCCAACACAAACGGTGCCGGATGGGATGGAAATTCGGAATGTGGCACAGACGCGTTTCGTCTTACTTCCCTAAGGAACGGGAATCGTCGAGACGAAACGAAGTGCATCTTCAGAAATCCGGAAGGAAATGAGATAAAAATGATGGTGCCATAACGTCTTCTTGCGTTCAGCGAACTTGTCTGATGAACAGACTAGCAACCAACACGCTGACACGCAAACACAAACGTACACACACACAATATTCATATATATATATATAGCATATATGTATTATATATTATATATATGTATATATATATGTGTGTGTGTGTGAGTAAGTGTGTAATTATAATACTTCGCAATGCATATATATACGTATATATACTTACATATACATATATATATATTCACTTCTGCAGGTTGGATGTTTATTTGTAATGGTAAAAAAAAACTTTTAATTTCTCTATTTCTCACTCTTTCGATAAGTCTGTCATTTTGAAGCCCTCAAACTGAATGATGAAACCCTAACAACCGAATCGAACTAGCACACATTGGTTACTGAGGTGATTATGCCTTTAATAGATGACAATACATGCATATACACACATTATATATATATACATATATATATTATATATGTATATACATCTATATATAATTATATTAGATATATATATGATGTTCTATATATATTATATATACATATATATATATAATATATATATATGTATATTATTAATATATTATCTATATATGTGTGTGTGTGTGCGTGTGCGTGTGCGTGTGCGTTTTGCGTGTTACTTTTTGCATAATGCGTGTGCTCCAGTGAAAACTAAGACTTAAGATAACTGCTAAATCCATTGTCACTCACCCTAAGGCTTTCCTTTTCATGACCTTACCCATGCAATATTTCCAGCACTTTCTATATCTTCCTAAACTATTTCCTACACAGATGCGCCTTTCGAAAAACGTTCCACCAGAACCCTCTCCTTTCCCATTGCCTTCAGTGACTTCAATTAACCTCCATTGTTCTTTTTTTGCTCACACCGATCTTCTGTAATGAGCCATCACGCTGTTCCTGATCAAAGAGAGTTTCTCCCTCCACTCCCATTTCGCGATTGACATCATGATTCGTGGACGGAGATCCCTGCTTTGCCAGCGATTGTGACTCGGATATGGATGATACTACTCGAGATACCTTGAAGCTGCTCAAGTTGTGCAAATATGATTTTCATGAGTGAAATCCATCTCTGTTATTCTCCTGAAATGTCGGTTATTTTGTGGTGGGCAGGCCTGAATTGGTGCTACTGTGTTTTAGTTTTGCTTGCTTTGAAACAGTTGCACCGTGTGGATTCTACTCAAGTGACTTAATTTGGGTAATGCATTGTGTTCACATTTACATGCAGCTGTTAACTTATCAAGAAGAGTACCACGCTCAAAGGCATCCTAGAGTGCAAATCGTTCTTCATCATTTGCAATGCGTGTTAACCACTATGGAATCCATTACAATACTATTCTGTAATGCAGTATTTCATTAACAAGGTGCCTTATCCTCAACGCTAGTTTAATTCACGTTACAGCTGCAGTTCAACTTTAAAGAATTTACTAATCAATCAGTGATCCTGTAATATCACTTTTACACGGAGAATACAAAGTAAATTATCTGACAATTACCTGATACGGGCATACATATATTCTCTTGTAGAAGTCCGTCAATTCAAGTAAATCACACATTATACATATATACTATATATATATATATATATATATATATATATATATATATATACATATATATATATATATATATCCTTAGTATTACAATTTGAACTTATTCTCTCATCAAGTCAGTCACTTCTCGTGTGCATCAGGTAAATCAAATTCGTGTACTATGTATTATTACTCCTTCTCGTATTCCTTACAAACCATCCTGAAGAGCGCCAAGTAAATTTGAAACATCTTCCAAAATTATGTCTCCATACCGTCCCCATGCATTACTATGGGGGTCCCGTTATAGTTGCAGTCGTTTTACCTTTCCGCGTCTTATTAAAGGGTTGTTATATCACGCGGAGTCACACATTAAATCCTTACTCCTAAAGAAAAACTGAGCAGATATTTGGTAAAGTTCTACCTGCCTTTACTGAATTATCTTACTATTGTCAGTTTTCCTGTACTCTAGCTCTAAGAGAGGATAATAGACAATTACTTAATTTGGAAGTACCGTGATTATTTTTTTTTATTCCGGCATAGTTAGTTTATCCCATAAAGAGGAACTCTGAGAATTAATGTGCGTTTAGATTTCACACACACATTTATTCCTTTGTTGAACGACCTTCAAGAGCGAATAGAACTCAGAATTATTTTCATGTCCATATAACAGGCCACAGAGATATTACGCGTCCAATGCTCTTCAAACAGATGATGAAAATGAAAGAAACAATGGATGCTATTTAGTTTTGCTTTGCTTTGACTCCTAATCTCATTTTGCGTTTGCAATTAGAGTGAAGGGGACTTAGTATGGTGGGGAAATATATACAGGATATTTTTCTTTTTTTATCTTCTTTCTCTGTACTCTTGCAGAACAGTTAATACATTCTAATGTATTGTCTGGCTGACGACCGCAGATAATTTTTTTCTTCTTTTTTATTTGCTTGGGATAAAGTCAATTTTGTTTCCAGACGGTATTTTATTCGTTTAGGAGAGCGAATAGCTTTTGAGAATCGTTAAAGATCTCATTTAATCAATATTTTCATTGTGCGAGTGATTTTCTCTAAAACGAATGAATCAAATTATAAATAAATTTGAAAACCGCAATATCATGCAACAGTAGGAAGAAACTCAGGTACGGTGGTCTAAATAAAAAAAAAAAAAACTCAGGAAAGTAAAGAAGAAAAGAAGAAAAATGACTCCCTAATGAGTTTTTCATTATCTGGCGAGCGAAGTTTCCCTCCCTCTCCTCTGCTCATAAATTTACGATGATAACTTGTAGTTCAGAACAAAGCTAAATAAATCAGCAGGGCACCGGCATGTCCAGCTTTTAGCTTTTTATTCTTTTATCTGATCCATGGGGTTACAGTTATCTATCATTCTAATGACTAATGGCCACCGATTTTCATAAATTTGGTAACCAGGCCCACGTGTTCATATCCCCTCGCTGGCGTTTTAGGGCTGACTGGCCTTTTTTTTTTTTTAAATACCTGAAACGTAACTGCATCTATTCCACCATCCTTTCATCCCTATCTCTTTCTGTGCGGGTGTGTTTATGTGTAAGTACACATTGCGCGCACAAGTACACACACACACACACACACAATATATATATATATATAAATGGATGAACATTGCATTAGATGTTTGCCCAGCTTTGGCAGAATATTTATGCTGTTTT
>NC_061100.1:45475493-45480493 GCF_015104395.2 Macrobrachium nipponense
GGGGGTCATGTCACAGCAACGAGAGTTATGGTCGGCAGTGAGAAGGTGTCTGTCTTCAAGGAAGGTCACTGATACGTTTAGAAGATACATTGTTGGATCCGGTGTTTCGCCGATTGAGTTGGAACTTGGAGCAAATAATTCCGTTCCCATACTGATGGTTGTGGCTGTATGAGAAGCAGCGTTGGCCCTCTCGAGTTACGTTGGTGTGGCCTGTTTAGATGTGGGAATATCAGAATTGTGGCTTCATTCCTGGATTGTGATTTCCAGGCGTATCTTCGTATCGGTGGGCTGAAGAAGAACCTCTCGCTCAAGAAATGGTTTTTCAAATACTCCCTATTCACTCGGAGACCTCTAGAACTGCTTGTTTGAACGTCAGCCCTAAGGTTTTGTTTTATTATATTTATTAATTATTTTTCCCATGAATATTATCTGAGCTCTTACGGTCGTATCTGCAAGTGTTTGTTATTTAAGCATAATAAAAGTGCTTTGAAGTGTTGTGTTTTGTGTGTAATTCTCCTCCTCATAAATTAAACCTGTTTTTAAATATGTGCTTGCGGTAGTTCATGATGTGGACATCGTAACATATTTGGGGGCCTGTCGGGATCAGTGAATTTCAATTTGAACAAAACAGGTTTAAATGAGAGTTGTTTAATTGTTGTAGTTTGAGTGAGGTCATTTAGTTGTTTTATAGCCATTGTAACCAATCATGTCTGAGTCTGAAACAGAGTATTTAGAAAGTGACTTTGACGTAAAGAAATTTCTGTCGTCTTACCGGGGGTTGCAGCTTTTCAAAGTCTGTGTAAAAGAACGGAGAACTTGTGTTAATTGCTAATTATCTAGACATAGTTTTACTACGGATTATGAAAAAGGATGATTTGATAAAGGGTTTGATAGGACACTTGGGTATTGTAGAGGAGAAGGCAGAAGTTTCAAGGGTAAAGGAAAGTGATAGCATAGAAGCTTTGAAACTTAATAAAGCTAAAGAATGAGTTAGACATAGCTGCTGAACGTGAGAGAGTAGCTGCTGAACGTGAAAGAGTAGCTGCTGAACGTGTAAGAGCGGAAGAAAGGGAGAGAGAGAAAAACTTGAGCGTGAAAGAATGGAACACGAACTGAAGTTAGAGGAAATTAAGGTAAGACACAGACAAGGTATGGAGAATTTGATGTAGCTAAATACATGAAGATGGTTCCCCCTTTTGATGAAAATGAAGTAACTAATTATTTTATAACTTTTGAGAAAGTAGCGAAAGGAATGGGCTGGCCTAAGACTTCATGGTCTATATTATTACAATGTGCATTGAAAGGTAGGGCTCAAGAGGTATTTTTCTAGTTTTGTCTGAGGAGACGTGTGGTAATTATGACGAATTGAAAAAGTGTATTCTCAAAGCATATGAACTAGTGCCAGAGGCTTACAGGTGAAATTTCGTAGGCTTTTTAAGACAGGAGATCAGACATATGTAGATTTTGCTCGTATAAAAGCTAAATTGCTTGACGATTGGTTGAGATCTAAAGAAATCTGTGATTTTAAAGGGTTTTAAACAACTAATATTGTTAGAAGAGTTTAAGAATTGTTTATCTAAGGATTTGAAGGTACACTTAAGAGGAGCTTCAGGTTGAGAGTTTAGAGAAAGAGCTGCCATTATGGCTGACGAGTACTCACTGACGCACAAAATTTTTGAAGGGAAAAATTTGATTAGGGGTGGGAGCAGCAGCAAAGAGGGTTTTCAGGAATTGAAAAGTGGTAAGAGTAAAACTGAAAAACGCAAGTGATTGGTAATGTGTTTGTAGCTCCAGTATTGAAAGGTAATAGTTTGCCTCTAGTGGGCAGAGGATGCCAATTAAGTGTTTTAACTGTGTAAAACTGGGCCATAGAAAGGCCGACTGTTGGTCCTTAAGGGACGGTAATAGAGAGCATAAACCAGTTGCTTTGGTAAGCAGGGTAAATGCTGATAGAGAGATTAGTGCATTAAGTGAGGTGGGGAAAAGCCCTGGGTTTCTCTGATTTGGAGAGATATAAGTCATTTGTGTCTTATGGTAGGTGTAGCTACAGGAAAAGTGGTAAGGGCAGAAGAGGATTAGTTTTATTTCTCAGAGATACAGGGGCCCTACAGTCATTGATTTTGAAAAAAAAGGGCATTGCCTGAAGGTTTCGAGTATGAGGTATGAACGGAAAAGGTTTTGATTAAGAGTTTTCTATAAAAGAATAATCTCTTGTCCGTATGAGACTGTGGTTCTGGAGTCTGATTATGCAAAACGGGTCGGTTTAGGGTTGCCGTTGTGGAAGAAATTCCCTGATAAGGGAGTCGATTTAATATTGGCCAACGATATTGGTGGTAATAGGGTTAAGTAACCCACGGTTACTTAGCTATCCTCAGTGCGCAAGCACGGAGAGCTTGGAAGGAGAATTTCCTGGTATTTTTTCCCGTGTGTGCTATTACCCGGTCAATGCGGAAATTGGAAGCTAGTAGGGATTCTAAGATTGACTTCTCGAAGTGTTTTTTCTGGGAAAATTTGGTGATTGTCGACAAGGTAAGGTTTTAGCTGTATCTAGAGAGAAATTCATAAAGGATCAGGAAAATGACCTAGAGCTAGCAGAGATAGCTGCAAAGGCTTTTTCAGATAAGGAAATTGAGAACATTCCAGTTGGGTATTATGTCGAAATGGATTATTGATGAGAAAATTAGAGCCTCTAAGGTTGCTGCCGATGAAGAATGGAAAGTTAAGTTACCAAATAGTCGTTCCTCCAAATTACAGACCCTCTATTTTACATTTGGCACATCAGAATCCATTTAGTGGCCATTTCGGAGTCAATAAAACTTTTACAAATTAACTAAACACTTTTATTGGCCTGGGATTCATTCTGATGTTAAAGTATTTTGTAAGACTTGCCATGTGTGTCAAATGATCGGAAAACCGAACCCAAACAAAAGTTGTCTAAAGCTCCCTTGAACCATACCAGCCATGGAAGAACCATTCCATAGGGTAATAGTGGACATTGTTGGCCCATTGCCAAACCAAAGTCAAAAGGTGGAAATCAGTATATACTTACGATCATGGACAAGATCCCCACTAGGTATCCCACCCCCGAGGCCATTCCGTTGCGGAATGTCTGCTCTAAGAATATTGTTAAATGGGAATGTTACAATTTTTTTTCACGTCGGTTTGGATTGCCTAAAGAGGTTCAGTCGGACCAGGTTACAAATTTCTTGAGCAATATATTTAGACAGGCAACTGCAGGAACTAGGAATTCAGGCAGGTAACTTCATCAGCGTACCATCCTCAGAGCCAAGGGGGCTGTAGAAAGGTACCATCAAACCTTGAAGACCATGTTGAGAAAATTTTGTTTAGAGAACAAAAGCGATTGGGATAAAAGGCTGCCCTTCTTCTGTTTGCCTCCAGCGAAATCCCTATGAGTCGTTAGGGTTTTTCCCCTTTCGAGTTAGTATTTTGTCATCAGGTTAGAGGACCTTTAAAATTGATTAAAGATCAGTGGATTAATAATGTTGAAGATTCTAATTTGTTGGACTATGTTTCAGATTCCAGGGAAAGAATCAGGAAAACGTGGGACATAGCAAGAGATAACTTAATGGAAGCACAGCATAAGATGAAAAAAAACTACTGATTTAGGAGCCAAAAAGTTGACTACAAACCATGGTGATGAGGTATTGGTATTCCTTCCAGTAGCAGGTATTCAGCCATTACGTGCTAAGTTTTCTGGCCTTACATAATAGAAAAAAAGTAGGAAATACGGATTATGTTTGTTCTTACTCCAGATAGGAGAAGGAAAAACAGAGGTTATGCCATGTTAATATGTTTAAAGCCATATTTTTCAAGGACGCCAAAGCCAGTCTTGTTGAATATAAAGTTAAATAATAATAGTAATCAAGAGAACTTAAACTTGAGACTGAGGTTGAAGACTGGCCTATTTCAAATTCAGATGCTTTAAATGAATTTGAAGAATAAATTGGTTCATCTTGAGGAAAGTAGAGGTCGGGAGTTGAGTGATTTACTCTACGATTATAAAGATGTATTTTCAGATGTTCCGGGCAGGACCTGCTCATTACAACATGATGTTGATGTTGGCAATTCAAATCCTATTAACAGCACCCATATCGCTTGAATCCACCAAAGGCAGAGATTGTTGAACGGGAAGTAAAAATATATGCTCGATCATAAATTGATTGAACATAGTAGCAGCCAGTGGAGTTCCCCTGTAGTACTTGTCAAAAAAAATGATGGTCAATACCGTGTTTGATGTTTTGATTACAGGAAGGTAATGCAGTCACCAGGACAGATTCATTCCCAATTCCTAGGGTGGATGACTGTATTGATCGCATTGGAAAGGCCAGATTTATCAGCAAGTTTGGCATGTTAAGGGTTATTGGCAGGTAGGTTTGACAGACAGAGCCAAAGAGATATCTGCTTTTGTTACACCCCCACTGGTTTTATATTCCTGCAATGTCATGCCATTTGGAATGAAAAATTCGGGTAGTACTTTTCAGAGACTCATGAATATGATTACCAAAGACCTTGAAGGGTGCACTACGTATATAGATGATGTGGTAATTTGTTAGTGATACGTGGGAAGAGCATGTCGAGAAAATTGCTGCATTTTTACAGAAACTCAGAGAAGCAGGTTTGGTAGTGAACCAAATAAATGCGAATTTGGGAAAGCCAAGGTAGTTTATTTGGGTCACGAAGTGGGTCATGGCAAAGTAGACACCAAAAGATTCAAATATTAAAAGCAATTTTAGACTTTCCAGTTCCTAAAGATAAAAAGGGAGTAATGAGATATCTGGGTCTTGCCGGATATTATAGAAAGTTTTGTGGCTAATTTTGCAGATATAGTTGCACCACTAACAAATTTGTTGAGGAAAAGGGTTTGATTTTAAATGGGATAACCAGTGCCAGGAAGCTTTGATAAAGTAAAATCTATTTTGACTACTTCCCCTATTCTGAAAGCACCAGATTTTTCTATTCCTTTCAAGCTAGCAGTGGAC
>NC_061100.1:45492993-45525493 GCF_015104395.2 Macrobrachium nipponense
ATACATATACATATATATATACTATAATATAACATATATATCTTTTAATACCCAATATATATAGTATACATATATATATTACATATATATATGCATATATATATACATACTATATATATACATATATCTATACTATATACATTAATATATATATATATATATTATACATATATATACATATCTATATACATATATATATACTATATATATATATACATATATATACATACACTATATATACAGTAACTATCATATATATATATATATATATATATAAATATTATATATATATCCTATATACACATATATATATCATATATATATATTTATAATTATAATATATATGATATATATATATACCATTATATATATACATAGATATACATATATATATACACATATATTATATACATATATATACATATATATAAAATTAGTATATATTACACAATATATATATATACACATATATATATATACACATATATATATACATATATCTATATATATATATATAGATATATATATATTACATAAATATATATACATATATATATATACGCATATATATATACATATATATATTACCATATTATATATCTATACATATAGTATATACTATATATACATATATATAACAACCCCCATATATATATAATATATATACATATATATATACATATATCTATATACACATATATATATACATATAATATATATATATATATATATATTATATAATATATATATATACAAAATCTATATACTATATATATACATATATATAACATAATATATACACATATATATGCATATATGTATATATAATATACATACATTTATATATATATATATATACATATATAATAGCATAGATATACATATAGATATAACACATATCTATTATACATATATATACATTATATATATTACACATATAATATACCTATATATACATATATATTACATATATATATATACACATATATATATATACATATATATATATATATATATATATAATATATATATACATAAATAATATAACATATATATATCATATATATATACATATTATATATACACATATATATATGCATAATATTATTATATATATATACATAATATATATATATAATATACATATATATATACATTATATCCATTATATATATATATACATATAAATATGCATATATATATATGGCCCACATATTAAAAATAATATTAATGTTATATATATATATACACACATATATATATTACATTATATATATATATAACATATATATATATACTATATATACATATATTATTATATATTAAAAAAGATATATATTATATATTTATATATATACATACATATAGATATATATACATACATACATATTATATATATAGATATATATATACATATACTACATATATACTATATATACATATATATACATATACATATATAATACATAGATACATATATATATACATATACATATATATATACATATACATATATATATATATATCCATATACATATATATTATATATATACACATATCATATATATATATACACAGGACATATATATATAGCACAATATATACACATATACATCTATATATATATGTATATATATAATATATATATATATATATATTACATATATATATACATATATATATATATATATACATGATTATATATATACATATATATATATACATCTATAATATATATTATATATAAATTCAAACAACATTATTTTTAAAAAAATAAAAATTTTTATGAATATATACATACATATATATATAGCTATATATATATATATATATATATATACATACATAATATATATATTATACATATATATACATCTATAACATATATATACATCTACATATATATATACATATATATATACATATACATATATATTATACACATATACAATATATATATACACATATTATACACATATACATCTATATAGATTAATATATATATATATATATATACATTATATTATATATATATATCTATACATATATATATATATATATATATATCTATATATATATATGCATAATATAGGCATATATTATATATATAATATATAAGGTTTTTGGGGGGCCACGCAGGAAAACAATGAAAAAGTGAGTACTTTGCGTCCTATTCGGACCCTTTTAACTGAGGCAAAAAAACATTTTCATTTATACATAGCATCACTTTTTATATACTTCGTGATCAGGTTACTCATATATACTATTTATATATATATATATAATATATATATATATATATATCTATATATGTTATACATATACATATATAGTAATATGTATATACCATATATATATATATATATATATATTATATAGTATATACATATATATATTATACATATATACATATATATAGATATATATTCTATATATATACTATATAGACATACATATATATATATATATCCATATTTATATATATACATATATATATATATACATATATATATATATATATATCTAACATATATATATACAGACATTATATATATAATATATATATATATATATCTATATATTATATCCATATAATATGCATATATATATATGCAGTATAGATATACATATATAGATATGTGCATATATATACATATATAATATAAAAGATATATATATATATATATACATATAAATGCATATAAATATGCATATATATATGCATATATATATAGTGCATAGATCTAGCATTATATATATGCATATATATACATCTATATATATGCATATATATAGCATATATATATATGCATATATATATATATTATATCTAGATATAATTATACTATAATAATATATATATATATATATAATATATATATATATATATATATATATAATATAGTATATATATATACTATATATATATATATATAATTAGAATATATCTATATAATATATATATATAATATATATATATATACAATATCTATATACCTATATAAATATATATATATATACATATATATATATATACATCATATATATATAGTATACATATATATAATATAATATATATTAATATATATATATATATACATAGATATACATATATATATAACATATATACATATATAATAATATTATAGTATAATATATATACATATATAGACAAAATATATATACATGTATATATACATAATATATATACATATACATATACATATACATATAGTAATATATATATATATATATATTCATACATATATATAATAGATATACATATAAATATGCATATATAATGCATATATATTATGCAGATATTACTGCATATATATATATTGCATATATATATGCATATATATATAATATATCATATATTAATATATATGCCTATATATATACATATATATATATACATATATATATACTATATAATATATTTAACTATATAATATACATATTACACACTATATATCATATATATATACACATATATACATATATCTTGTACTATATATATATATATATATATATATATATATATATATATATATATATATACGGATATAAGCAATCAAAATGGTATAATAATGACTTGAAAAATTGTGTGTTCCGCCTAATCTTTTAATTGGATGAAACACATGCGTACGTAGTTTTGGAATCGTTGCCAATTGCTAAGACTATTCGATAAAAGAAAACAAAAAAAAAAATAAAACATGGCTTTGGATCAACAGCAATTGTATATTAAGTTTCGAAACGGGGAGGAGTGGTCAAACGAAGGTTAGACCCCATTCTGCGTCACGAGTGCTCCATCAACACTTACGTAAAGAGTAAAAATACAAATCTAAATTTTAAAAATATGATGAATACACAATGAATATATTTTAAATGTATTCACGAACTGAGCCACTCAAAAAGGGATGAAAACAAAATGATTGGAGATTCTACCTAACGAACTGATATTGGAGATTCATTCATGAGAACCATCGCTCTTGTAAGACGGTTGGATTGATATCTAGGGCCTTCTTAAAAAGGGTCCTACGGATCAGGTGACAACAACATGATCACAAAATTTGTCTTTGAGCGAAGTTTTCGTATATTTACTTCGTATATTTACTGTTCAGTTTTAGTAAACATAAATTAGAATATGTTTAAATATATATACCCAGTGGAAAAAGCATCACTTTTTATATACTTCGTGATCAAGTTACTCAATATATATTATATAGTATATATATTATTATATATATATATCATATATAGATATATATATATATGTGATATATACATATATATATATATAATATATATATATATATATCATATACATATATATATATATCTACATATATATATATATATATAATATATATATATATATATATATATATACATATAATATACATATATATCATATATCATATATATATATATAGATATATATATATATATATATGATATATATATATATCTATATATATAGTATACACATATATATATATATATATATATATATATATACATATAAATATGCTATATATATATGCATATATATACATATATATATATGTGCATATATGTATACATTATAATAATTTTTATTGTTTAATAATATTAATAATATATATATCTTATAACCTATAAATATGGTATATAAAATATGCATATATTATATGCATATATAATATATGCATATATATAGCATAGATATGTAATGCTATATATAAGCAATATATAAATGAATAGCATATATACTATATTAATATATATTATATGTAATAATATAATATAGAATATATATCTAATATAAATATATATATAATAATAAGTAATTAATATATTATAATATATCGACTATAATAATAGATAATATCATATAAGATAATAATAATAATATATATATAAATAATAATATAATATTATATATATAATAATATATATATTACATATATAACTATATATATAATATAGCTATAATATTATACATAATAATATATATTACTAATTTATATAACTATATACTAAATATATATAATACATTAAGATAATATCATACTATACATTATAAAGATATTAAAATATATAATAAATGATATACATATATAATATAAAATTAAATATGAATAAATATATATAGATATATAATAATATAAAATATACATTTTATACATATAACATTATACATATATATGTATATACATATATATATAGAGCTATAAACATATAAATAAGCAATATATATATGCATTCTATATATATGCATATATATATGCATACTATTATTAATATCGGCATAATATATATGCATTATAAATATATATGAATATGCATAATGATAAATATACATATATAAATATACTATGATATATATCTATATAATAATATATATATATATTAATTAATAATTAATAATTATATATTTAACATATATAATTATATATTAAACAATATATAATAATATATTATACAAAGATATATCAATCTATTACACAATATAGTAACATATATCTGTATATATAATATAATTTAATTATAGATATATATTTCATATATATTATATATTTAACTATACGTATTCTAAGCAAATCAAAATGGTATAATAATGACTTGAAAAATTGTGTGTTCGCTAATCTTTTAAAATGGATGAACACATGTGTGCGTAGTTTTGGAATCGTTGCCAGTTGCTAAGACTATTCGATAAAAGAAAACAAAAAAAAATAAAAACATGGCTTTGGATCAACAGCAATTGTATATTAAGTTCGAAACGGGGAGGAGTGGTCAAACGAAGGTTAGACCCCATTCTGCGTCACGAGTGCTCCATCAACACTTACGTAAAGAGTAAAAATACAAATCTAAATTTTAAAAATATGATGAATACACAATGAATATATTTTAAATGTATTCACGAACTGAGCCACTCAAAAAGGGATGAAAACAAAATGATTGGAGATTCTACCTAACGAACTGATATTGGAGATTCATTCATGAGAACCATCGCTCTTGTAAGACGGTTGGATTGATATCTAGGCCTTCTTAAAAAGGGTCCTACGGATCAGGTGACGACAACATGATCACAAAATTTGTCTTTGAGCGAAGTTTTCGTATATTTACTTCAGTCGAATTATGAAGCCAGTCACAACATAGTAATCCTTCCAACTTATTCCATGGCATTCCTAAACGTTTCTCTTACTGTTCAGTTTTAGTAAACATAAATTAGAAATATGTTTAAAAATATTATACCCAGTGGAAAAAGCATCCGTATTTTAAGAACATTTTTAGTTTATCGATCGCTGTCAATTTCTATTCGTATAACTTTCATTTGGCGTTCATATATCACAGCTTAGTTTTGCCTGTAATTAATAAACATAATGACAGCCTATGTGATATGACTATTTGATTACTATTAGTACAAAAAGCATCGTTCTGCGAAATATCACAGACTAATATTTCAGTTTCCAAATGAGTAGGTCGTAAAATCTGTTTTGTTTTGATGTTAAACACAAATTGCTATGCCAAGGAATTGCCAATAACATTCATTAAACAATTTTCCCCTTCATACCATCGACTGAAAGCGTATCCACCAAGAAATTAAGGACCTTAATACACGGACAAATGTCAATATCATGTGTATCTAAACACGGCCGCTGGAAATGCAACCGGGTCAATTTTGCAGTTTCACCTATGCTGGGCTTTTTACTACTGCGTTTTTAAACAACCCTGTATATTCTTTTCACTGTGCCAACAATGACTCATAATTGGTAAAAATTATATTGCAATTACTTCGACTTTTATTTGTAGTCATAGCAGTAATTTGTTGTTGGTGATTATACAAATTATTCTTATTAAATGTAGCAAATAGAGAAAGATATAATCAGGGATCACATACAAAAACCCTAGTTCTTTTGAGCCAAAGTATTTGAAAACATATAGAAAAAAAACATTAAAAAGTTATATTAGATTTCTATAATAATTCGGTAATACCTTTAGATCACAGATCTATCTAGTAACGCCAAAGAAAGGACAAATAAGAGTTTCCGCCCGTAGAGAGTTTATTTTGGAATATCAATACAATGAAAATTATATCTGCAACCTGTTATTTCAATGAGAACGTAAGCTACGGGTTCTCCCATTCTCTTCGTGATTCTAACGACTCTTACAACTTCGTTAACATTGGAGACAACTCTTAACAGCAAACGTCACCCATAGACCCAAAAGTTTTGTACTTTAACCGAGACACGCTTGCTCTGCGACGCCACCATAACTAACTAACTAACTAACTATATATATATATATATATATAAATATATATATATATATATATATATATATATAATATATATATATATATGTATCTATATAATTATATATATATATATAATATATATATATATATTATATAATAAAAAGAGCCCATAAAAACTGCTGTCTCCCTCTGTTTTTCTCTCTATATTTTGGCGTTTTAATGGGCTCCTTTTATTAGATGGAATACTGTTGTAACAGAACATTTTTAATTATATTTACGTTTTTCATACCACCTCGCCTCACTATTATTTAAAATTTGACTTTAGCTAGAAGCAGCAGTCATTTTCAATCCCCCTCCCTCCCCCGGCCACATCGTATTACTTGGGGGGATCAGCATTTCTGTTCTTCCCAAAATGCGGGGGGCATCAGCCGTTAAGCACTAGTGACCTATCCCAGGGTAAAAGGGTCAGGTCACAGGGGTTACATGGGCTGCTGGTTGGGCCTTTAGGCAGTCTTAGCTTTAAGGCCTATTCTCCCACAACCTTGTGCTGGCTGTTTTGCACCTTTTCAGACAAATGCTACTCCCAGTGCTTGAACCCAGGTTTCCTGCGAACGCCCTGATTCCTTCTCAGAGCTTGCCTAGTCCTCATAGCGGTCAGACGTGACTGCAGCTGCCTCGTTCAGCTCCTTTGTTTCCTCTTTGCTGGTTGGAATCTGCATTCTATATCAAGCTACATGCACACGCAAGCTAAGGTACATCTAGAAGTTGCAAATTCAATCAGCCCCAAGACAAAAAAAAGCTATTTTCCTTATTCAAATTTCTCTTTTCTCTCTACCAACAACTATATCCCATTCCTAGCACCACGTGTTTCCCTTGTGACTTGTTCAAAGCTATTAATTGAGCTATTCAACATAAGCATTAGATTTCTCTCCATATTATCAGCATTGTGTTTGATTTAAGGATAAACTCCCTCCATAGTGCATTAGTCATAAATTTTGTAAGAGAAGTCTTTGTTTTATATTTAATTGTAACCAGGAATCCCATTCCAGATTCT
Source organism: Macrobrachium nipponense (assembly GCF_015104395.2). Lineage (NCBI taxonomy): Eukaryota > Metazoa > Arthropoda > Malacostraca > Decapoda > Palaemonidae > Macrobrachium > Macrobrachium nipponense. Next base: position 45,501,294 of record NC_061100.1, read on the forward strand.
GGCTGCCCTGAATTCCGTGCATTACTTTCTCCTTGCCAAGCGCCCACTTACCGTAAAAGATATTATCATCAATAATAGGCAAGCAGCCTTGCATAGGGCATGAATTTGGCCCATCTATCATGTTAGTGGCAACCCGTTAACGAATTGCCACTGTGAATGATAGAATAATTTATCACCATATTTTGTGCCCTCTCCACGGGCTTATCTGCTGTTCAGTTTGTCTTAAGGCTGTATATTTTTGTGTAAATAAACTTAATTTAAATCTAAATGGCTGGTTTCCTGGCGACCTTGACTAATTAAACAGTTTTCTAACACAAGGTAAGCCAACAGCTCTTCATTCTTACTCCATTAACCTTTCGTGTGTGAGTCGTGGCAGTCCTTACAGCAATTTATATGCTTTTATTAATATTACCTCATCCAAAATGACCCCCACACACAAAAGTAGCTGACATAGCCAGCACGAACTAGGAGCCTTTAAAATTTGTAAATTGCGTTATCCATTCAAAAGCGTAAATCATAAATCGTAAATGATTTTTTTCTTACAAGGCGAAAATTCTTAGCAAGGAAGGACAAGTCTTGGCTGCAGGTAACGGTATATCATCATTACTATTATAGTATTATCATTATTCTAACCATTGTTGGCATTAAGGTACGTTAAGAAATAATTGAAGAAGTGTAAGAAGTGTTTCAGTTATGATATCACAGTCATAACGGCAAGAGCGCCAAAAGTTTTTAAGTTAGCGGCGCACCGATTAATGCCCACTAATTTTCTAGGTTGTAGCTTGTATGTAGACGACACCACCAGTGTTAGTTAGATGCCAGAAAGTGCTAGTTAGAATTAGGAGGTGCTTTGCCAGGTATTCATTGCATGTATTAGCAAGATTAGCTAGCTAGGAGTGTTTTTTACTAATAATTACGGCAAAGGAGTGTACAATTCTTTTGTCTGTGAAGTGTTAGGAGAATTCGTTTTGAACTCGTCCCAAGTGTTGGCAACTCGTAGGTCGTAGCTAGCTCTCCCCCTCTCTGCAAAGATGGAGCCATTCGTCACCCAGGCAACAAGTTCATCAGTTAAACTTTTATCTTAATGATTTCAGTAATATAAAGTATTTTTTGATGTTTTCGCTTAACTAATTTCAATCTCCATACTAGCATCTATCATTTCGCCAGAAAATTTATTGTTGTTTTGCTTTTAATAATAAATTAGAATTCTTGTCGACTTATAAACAGCGCGCTTTTTCTCCAACATCAGCTGTTCACCATCGCATGTTCAGGTTGTCTCGCCTCACCCATCACTCACTTTCCACTTGTATCGTTCACATGCTGGCTGAGCGACAGTTTCACTTCTCTTCGTCATCCTTAACGTCACTCTCTTCTCAATCACACACAAAATACTTTCCTAACACCTTTTAAAATCCCTACTGCCATTTTCACTTGTCACTTAGGGAGCTAAGTTAACTTTACGTAAAGTAACACTAAATCGCGATAAATTACATTAAAGCATTTGTTTACGCATCATAAATCATAAATATTTCAGTGCAAGCCTTTTACAAGTAACGTGAGTAATTGTTCATCGCTGGTGCGTTCTTTTAACCTAAAAATTATTCAAAAGAAATTCTTTTACCAAACCTTACGTAGAGAAATCATTCCAAGCTACGGCATCACATTAAATTAAAATCATTATTTAAAATAAACACACACAAAGGAGTTCGTCACACATCATTTTTTTTACGCTCTCAGAGAGAGAGAGAGAGAGAGAGAGAGAGAGAGAGAGAGAGAGAGAGAGAGAGAGAGAGAGAGAGAGAGAACCCATTATTCAAAAAGCCAACAGAACTACATTTACTAACATATTCAGGGATCATTGACTTCATTTTTCTCTTGTGACTTTCATTTACACAGAGCGTGTTATAATGCGTCCGTGTCCATTGCAGTCTTGCAAACTTTTATTCCTATACCGAGTACTACAGCCAAGGACTGAGCCCTTTAGTTTACCGCTACCCGCCATGCACGAGTGGTCTTTCTAACCTTTTTATTACCAAATGACTTGCATATACTGCAAGCACCAACTGCACACAGAGTGCAACCGCAACCCCATTACTTCCATAATTAGGAAGCTGCTAGCAGTCTAGGACTGGCCATCATCAGTGCACGTCAGGCCCTACCATTTTACGGTGCCACTAATCTGCGGCACTATCCTCGACTAGGTTGCTGAAGTACTCCCCCTTTTACTTTCTCTCCTACACCATTACACTGCCTCGAGCAGAGTGCCATTTTACCTCAGTATACTTTACTATACTGCCTTTTAGTGTCGTCCCACGGGACAAACCAGCACTCTATCAATGCTGCACAGGGAAGGCCTCCATAAGAGCCGCTGCACCTGTATAGGACATACAGGTTGCCCATTCGTTGCTTATCCACCCAAAAAGGACTATCGCTCCTTCACAGCACACTCCGGTACAGTACCATCTTATTATGAAGGTGCCATTCAAGAAGTGCCACCAACTCACGGGACACTTCCCAAGTGCCATAGAGCACCCAGTCTTTTCAGACGCATTAACGTGTTCATCACAAACATCACCACATTTCCAGACCACCCTATACGAGCTTCCCAACAAACCGGACCCATGTCACAATAGAGCCTCCAAACAAGTCTGTGTAATGGTAAAGTAAAATCTGGAAAGAATTGAATGTTACTTAGCGCTGAATTGGAATGCCTGAATTGCTGTAATCCACTTGGTCCAGACTTTATTGTATTCTGTTATATACTAGGTTATTCTGGAAAGAGAAATGTGTAGAATTTGTTCTTACAAAAGTAATGTCAGATGTTGACAGTTATAAGATGGTCTAACATCTTCATGGTGTGGGGAGGTACTACGAGCATCCATTTTGGACAAACTTAATTTTTCTTTTCCTTAACAAATTGGAACACTGAAGGAATATTTTAAAGAAATAAACACAAGCCCCATCTTCCTTCGACCATTTGGACCACATTGAGAGATTGCATTTAAAAGTCAAGCCCCTTTCCCCTTGCAAATAGGATTTTAATGACACTCCACACCTGCATGATAGCTTGTCATCCCCTTGTCAGACGTCAATGCCGGCCATATGCCAAATCATTAGAAGGGTCAATTGCACGTAAAGGAATAGAAGCCCCAACTCGTGACAGTTCACGTCTTGATGACCTGTCCCTTCTTGCCTTCCACCCTTGCTATTGTTATCGAAAACCCTTCACCTCCTTCACTCCGCCCACACACACCAGCATGACCAGTCTTCCTAAACCTCTTGACCTACAATAGCCTTCATTGTAACCTATTTTCCACACCTCTCTGTCGGTGTCCAGTGACCTTTCTCAGATAATTAACAAGGATTGGCAGTGGAGATAATTAACAAGGATTGGTTATCTCCAACCTTTGTCTTGACACTGACCCAGCTAGTCTTTACTTGAACCTGCTATCCCAGCAGCCTGGACTCTCCCCTGACGTCCACCTTGAACCCTCCGCCATGAGCCCATCTTAGAAATTCCCATATGACCGTGCTAGAAGAGAAGTGTCTGTCTGTCCTTTGGTGAAGCATGCAAGCGAACCCCATCTTTCTGCCGATGCCCTGGCCCCTTCCTGTCAACAAACTAAGGTAACTGAAACTGGAATTTGTTTGGTCAGCCTTTCATCTCCTATTCCTAGTGCCCATTCCCTGTTGCAACTGTTTTCTCCTAGTCCTATTCCTTAACCTTCCCGGCTCCATCAGAGATCTGTGTGAGCATAAAATAATTGTGAAACTGTTTTGAGACAAGTGATATTCAATGACGCTACCAACCCGCTACACGCATTTCAATAACCTAATATGGAATTCGAGTAATTCATAAACTGTTGCATTTTTACTTATTTTGAACTTGTCACTGGACTTGTGTATAAGCTCTGACTGCTTTACAGATCTGTGTAGCCTGCCCCATTGTGCGCCTTCTGCAGTTGTTTAATAACAGTTCCACTCAATGTACTCTGCCAGTGCCAATCTTGGGTTGGAGTCCAGGATATTACTGAGAGCAAAGGCTTGCTTACAGTGTTCCACTCCATAATGTTACTAATTGTTGTTAGTTTCAAGTTCAGGATCCTCATTTTAAGTGCTCTTGCTTGAAAGTTGGTGGCACAGTTGTTGTTGCTATAGTGCACAGTATAGAGTCAGTCTTAAGAGTCCCACGGAGTCGGCTAGCGCTCCTGTATCATATCTTCTGATAAACCTTATAGAAATAATAGTGCATTTGTGGACAAAGTTATATTTAATTCAATCCTTAAGTAAGCCCGTGTTTTCTATAAGAACTTTTTATATTTGCTGTTCACAGTCCCGTGTGCCCCTCTAAGTCAGATTCGGCAAGTTCCCACAAAATGTAGAAATTTTAGTAGTTAAACTTTGATTTCTCAGATTTTTTTAAAAACAGACTATGACAATATACATAAGCATTAAGTTACATATGTCCTTTAATATCCAATTCGCTCTACCTCAGAATTAATATATTTTCACATATGTTAACCGAAAGGGAACTTTTTAGTTGATAACAAGTATGTCACTTCGCATTGTGGGATCGAACCACGGATGGCCGTTGTTGTTTAAGGCTTATCACTGCAGTCCAGAGTACTAGTCTTCCGTGGTTCGATCCAACGAGACAACGTATTTGTTATCAACTAAAAATCCTCCTTCAGTCAACATGTATAAAAATATATTAATTCCGAGGTAGAGCGAAATGGATATTAAAGGACATTTGTAACTTTATGCAACTATTATTTGAGTTAACTGAAATCGTTATATGAAACTGAGCTACAGAGAATAAACGATGAGGACAGTTAGCTCCGAATCAAATTACATGCCACCATAACATAGTTACATATCACAGGGAGGGAGGGAGGGAGGGGCATCAACTCGGTGACCCTCACCTTCCCTCTGGGCGTAACTATTCATCAGATATTCCCTTACGCTCGGCAGTCAGTGTACACAGAAAACACACCGGTAATTTTATGTTTATTTATTCAGGTCAACAAACCCAGTTCTTCTATGCATCTCCCTCAGAAGACGTTTCCCCAATTCTAAAACAGTACATCGTTCTAATAGAAATATCTTCTCCTGGTCTCCATGAGAACCCTTATTTTAGTTATACTACACAGACAGAATATAAGTGCTTATTACTTATCATTCACAATATTCGACGACAACCAAGTTCACTCCTCACAAGGAGGTGCTTCAACAGCTGTTTGTCTATTCCTAAGTTCGCCAATTCAAATTTAATCTTTAATTTTCAGACACTGAATTCCCACCCTCACTTTTTCTCCGAATGCATATGTTAGAAAAGCACTTACATTCTTCCACAATCAAAAGTAAAGCTTAATTGTCTTATCTCCCTCCCCCCCCCCCCCCCCCATAATCTAACATGAAACTCTGTGCGTGTGTGTGTGTGAGATGGTATTTCTTTTGTTTATCTTTTACTTATTAGTGCTACATGAAATACAGCTGGAGAGAAGCAATGAACTTTTCCTCTTTTCAGCTGTGTAAATTACCTGAATGCTTGACGTTGAATCAATTTATATAAATATCCAAATATCAAATAAACATATTTGAGAGATAATCAAACATAAGAAATGCAAACACCTTATGAAAACCTAAATCAAACCTCTAAGACCCACTTACTAAGATACTCATCCATTATGCACGAGTGATTAGTTCGTCATTTGCTTTTCTTTGCATACGAGTATAGTATACTGTAGCAGAGCAACTGAACTTTCCTCGCTTGAGAAATGTCTCCCGACAGATGAAGGATGTCTTTTGCAATTACAAGCAAATACTCAGATGGTAAAAATATGGAATTAAACTTTAAATTTACTTTCCATGTTTTGCTAACTTATGTTGTATAGCATCATGGTCGTTGTTCTATCATGGGTGGTTAAAATGATTTAGTTGAAAGTGTGCTGATGGTAATTAAATTGAAAAAAACGGATCATGTGAATGACCTGACCATTATTGAATTTGCTAATAATGCCACAAAGGAATTAAATTTTATTTTTTAATTTGGGGGGTCCTTACATTTTAAAATGGCAGATAAGTTTTCAAAATAGAAATTGAAACATGTATCCCGACTTTCATAAAAGCCGTAAACCTGCCATACATGCAGCTTGCAGTTTTTTGACATCTCCATCAGTCATATCAGTATCTACGTAACAGAGCATAAATGGTAAATGCTAAACCGAGTCTGGAAATCCCCTGGATTTGCAATTCCGGGTATGACCTGCAGCTGGCTGTGATTAATCATAGAATCTTGATCACTGGATTATGATGGATCTGGTCGTGGTTTTGTTGTCTGTATAACTCGGGATGGCGCACTCTCTCTCTCTCTCTCTCTCTCTCTCTCTCTCTCTCTGTTGATTTCATTTTGCCTTGCATTATTACCATTAAATCATTACTGAAACCGTTTTTATATCTTTTGTCCCGGTGGTGGTCCACATACTGGCACTTGGAAGGGCGGGAGTATTTCTGGTCATAGGCGTTTGTAGGAGAACACAACAAAGTAAGGGGATTATAGGCAATGCATGTGAGGGGAAAAGGCTATCTTAAAAAGACATTAAGAAGATAACTGGAGAAAAGAAAGTAAAGGAGAAAGTAGGGAAAAGGAAAAGTGGGAGGCTATGCAACATTTAAGAACGTGCCAGCGTGACTTGGGATGTTGATTCTGAGTGGAGCGGTGACAATATGGGACAAAGGACACAGAAAACAGTGGAAGAGTAATACTATTTGATGTCGCAGTTGGAAAGTGCAGAGGGAAGCGAGGCCCAAGGTTCTATCAAGTAGGCCTGGAGGAGGCTTACAAGGGAAAGGATGATTCATAAAGGACCTTTCCTCAATAGTGACCACGGCAAAGTTCGAGGGTCATTATCAAGGACTAATATTTCTGGAGTCACTATCTTCATGATATTCACAGTCTTATTTTTATGTTTTTACAGTCATCCCTAACAGGCATTTACTAAACATGCTGCGAAGGTGGATACATAATGGGTGAAAACCCTTAGGGGACACATCTAAGAGAGATACGAATAATTTTTGTGTTTTTTCAAATCGCAATCGTGTGAGGACGTAAGATTTGGTTTCTGCTGAGAGACGAGACAGATAACCAAGGCGCTGATGGGAAAAGAAAGGTATCTTAGCTGGGTCAAGTGTTGATTTATTTCCAAAAGTGAAATTGAAAGTTATCAACTTCATTCCAAGGAAAACACGACCAAAAATGAAAAAGATAACGTGGAATTGTATCAAACAAGTGATGTCGCTTCTGAATATTCGTGTGACTGCGATGATGAAACTGGTTTGATGAAGGATGAAAGGTGAAGGTTGTTGTCTGAAAATGACAATGATGGCTAATAATAGCAAGATTCCAAAAGGGGCAGGTTGAAAAGGTCGACCGGAATAAAGGATTTTGCAAGCCTATGCTGACGGCAGCAATGCTAATGATGTGAAAGAAAAGAGGTTAGTGTGATGAATGATTTTGCCTCTCGATAATAATAGTATTGCCGACACGTGGAAATGTGGCCTCCTTATGGAAGTTTTGATGTACAAGCTGATCGTGTGCAAAAGTGGCGTCCTCATTTTACGGTCCGCCACACCGTGTGGAAAGTTTTTACGCACTTTTTAGTGGTGCATTGTGGTCAGAATTATTAGTTTCTTATAATATGTGATTCACTGACCTACATTCTAGGTCATTTGATTTGGATACACACACACACACACACACACACACACACACACACACACACACACACACACACACACACACATATATATACATATATACATATATATATATACATATATACATATATACATATATACATATATCATATATACATATATACATATATACATATATACATATATACATATACATATATACATATATATATATATATATATATAATATATATATATATATATATATATATATATATATATATATATATATATATATATATATATATATATATATATAAACAGTGTGTCCATAAGTCCCAGTACCATTCTATTTGTAATGTTACAGGGATTTTACGGAATACCTGTAATTATATATATTATATATTATATATATATATATATATATATATATATATGTATATATATATATATATATATATTGTTACGAAGTGCCAAGCATCTGGTTACCATTCAACAACTATTACCTCACAAAAGCCAGACACCTGAACCCTCATCACAAGTATTGAACGACTGAATACTCTAAAGGCAACAGTGATCCCTTAACAACTTACCAGTATTGCAGAAAATCAGACTAAGTTTCATCAAAAAACAGGTTGGTGAGGATAAATCTTGTAACGTAATTAAGATTAATCAAAAGGGCAATCAACTTTGTCCAAACAACTTTAAAAGTCTAAGTATTTCCCTGATTTCAGAAGTCTAAGTACTTCCCTGGTTCTAAGTCACTTCAAGTAAATTGAAGGAAAGCTGATCAATTACCACTCTATGTTTCTACCTAACATCAATATAGTCAAATGCAAATATACTGGTTAGAAATGAAATACTTATAAAAATTTTAAATACAAAAATTTATTATTAAACTCAAAATTTATAAGTGAAATTCACAATATCAGGGAAAATGACTGTTACTTGAAAACAAAATAAAGTTTAATTAATTCTTTAATCAAATTAAGTAAAATTAAATCAAAATTAATATCATAAAATTCAAGAAAATTAATTCAATTGAAATTCAAAAGTGTTAGGCAATAAATGAAAATTAGCAATTAATTCCCAAGTGCTAAACAACAATAAAACTTGAAAAGAATTCTAAGTAAATGCAAATTAATTCACAAGAGTTAAATTTAATTAAATGTGCAATGATTAAGCAATGAAAATAACTAAGTCAATTAAATTGTTAATGCATATGAAAATATAAAATAAAAAGGCACACTTCAATAAGAAAATGAAAAAATGCACAAAATGAAACAAACACAAAATGCAAAAATTAGCAATGTGTAAAAGCGTAAATCTTTTCACTCAAAACATTGTAACCATCAGTTATATCAAACCTTCGTAACCATTTGTTATTAGTTACTAGTTAACCACTGTTCCTATCAGTTATTAGTTTCTTTCCAAAACATCATAACCATTAGATATTAGTTGCAACTAATAAAAATATAACACACTTTACCTTTTTGGTATACCAATTTCTTTCTTTGCTGCAGGCTTGTTTCACTTTACCAAAAACCAGGCGCCGTTATGAAACAATGTTTGTTCAGATTCCACAAAAACACTATTTAACACTAAATAAACTCTAAGAAATATCAAATATGAAATTTTCAAGTTACGAGTGACCAATTTACGTTACGTCAATATAATCTCAAGGATGTCGAGAGAGAGAGAGAGAGAGAGAGAGAGAGAGAGAGAGAGAGAGATCTGAACACCTCGCGGTTCTAAGATATAATGAAATTTTCTTCCCTTGTGAAAACTGGACTGAGGAGATGATACAAAACGTTTTGAGACAATAATGCTTCCAGAAGCTTTGAAATCTTACGCAACTTTATATACAAAATGTGTAACCTGCACGTGGCTTTGATCAAAGACATACGCGTACAAGACCAGTCTGTTAAAAAAAAAAAAAAAGACACGCACTCTACTCGATCGACCGAAGCAGAAGGCCTTATCACACATGATGACAGATTCCCAAAACACAAATGAAGTCTGGAGCTCGCTTATCAAATGTGTTGACAGAGTAGGAAAGCAAACGGATCTCGCAGTTCCTCTAATCTCACAGTGCTGACATAATAGGGAAACAATCGTAGTTTCGAATGGACAAAGAAAATCTCTCTCTTTTTTCACATTCTACGTTATATATATATTATTCTTTTAGATTATGTTATGTGAAATCTGAACACACATTTAAAACATCCTATCTCTAAGCTATCTAGGAATCTGAAAAAATGTTGCACAAAATTCTACATAACATTTCATAAAGTCACAGAGGAGATATATGCATTTTGAAAGTAGCCATACATAATAATATATATACATACATGTATGTATATATGTATATATATATATACATATATATTATATGAAAAAAGAGCCATGAAAGAATGGTTGCTTACGCCGAATCATGAAGCAGCATTAGTCGATCAAGCGATGTCTTGATTGACACTTTGAATGCAGACACAAGTGACAGTTTTAGGTTCGATCTACTTACGTAATGTAACTTGAATCTACTTAAAATTGTTTTAATACATGTAAAAATTTATTGTGACGAACTTGATAAGGGAAGTCGACGGAAAATCATCTTTAGACTGATAAAAGCATATCTTTTTTATATATGTTAGATTTAACATACGGTTGAATGAATTTAAAATTATGCCAACGTGGAAGTCAGTGGTGTGGAAATGTGGCTAAACTGTATTAATATATTGCAAGTTAGCCAAACTTTTCACTTCTCTCATTGTTTTAGGTGCTCATGTTGATTCAAACTCACTTGCAATAATCGCATTGTACAGATTGAAAAATCTGCATTGTTTGGATGTACTCTTCTGCACCTTGGTGCCAAAATACTGGGGTTGAACATAAACATCCTGGTTTAGAGTATTGCTTTTGTATTTGGGACGCAGAGAGAGAGAGAGAGAGAGAGAGAGAGAGAGAGAGAGAGAGAGACCTAATATTCAGTCAACACAAATGAACCCAGACTTCTATGACTAAAGATAAGGACTGGAGAAAACTGACTGGAGTTGAGGCCAGTTGGCAGCCCTCTCTGAACAAGCATTATCCTTCTTTCGGCATCAGTGTCATCATACTGTGTGTTCATGTCTGGTCAAAGCCATCACAAAAACTGACTGGCATAAAGCATATATCGAACAAAACTCTAAACTCAAGTAAACTGGATTGGCTGGTAGGATTTTAAGGAACCTGTCGTCTTTAACACGTGCATCTGTTGTTTGCTAGAGTCACATCACCTCAGAAGACACCCTAGCATTGAATCATGGCTTGGAGATTTACTGCCAGACAATCGAGACCTTTGGGAATTTCGAGTCGTAAGTATGGACTTTGGTTACAGCGTTTTGAGAAAGAAAAGAAAAGTAGGTGATGAGGTTACATGGCCTTGAATGAATTTGATTAGTCAAAGATTTACTAAAGATTACTTTTTACTTTTGTCCTTGCCAACAAAACCTTAGGGGAAATACAATTTAAAACTAGACATTTAAATCTGGTGTTAATTATTAGAATTGTTCATGAATATTTGAGTGGAAACAGAGTCTATTTTGATATAATATATCCGTAGAAAGTTGAACGCTTGTTCTCCATTGAGAGAATAAGCCGAATTGATATATGTTTCACCCAAACCCTCCTATATCATGCTAAGTTTTCCTAATAATATCCCTGCCTATGATACAGACATTATTTTATTGAATTACGCGATTGAACTTAACATTATACATTGTCTTTAACACACACCATATATATATATATATATATGTGTGTGTGTGTGTGTGTGTGTGTGTGTGTGTGTGTGGTGTGTGTGCGTGACAAATTCCACGAATTAAAGAGAAACGACGGAGTTCTACAAGGCCTCTCAACTTCTTGTCCTTTACTTAGCAGAGTCTGCTAAGTAAAGGGCAGAAGTCGAAAGACCTTGTAGAACTCCATCGTTTCTCTATCCTTCATATATCCATCACGTTCCATTTTTTCGTAATTCAGTATACACACGCACATATATGTGTATGTATATGTATACTAAAAAATCACAGAAGTAACCACGTGATATTTTTAATAACTGAGGCTAATGTGTATATATATATATATATATATTATATATATATATATATATATATATACAACACACATATATATATATATATATTATGAAATTATATATAATATACATATATATATTATATATATATATATATATATATATATATATATAATATATATAATTATATATATATATATATTATATATAATTATATCGTTTGTATTTCATTTACACATGTATATACACTATTTAAAGTATGTATATATATTATATATATACATACTTTAAATAGTGTATATACATGTGTAAATGAAATACAAACGATTCTAGTCGTGAAGTACCTTGAGAATACAGTAAGGGCTGTGAATATTCCCCAGTAATTATAATCGTTAACTGGCTCCAGTTCCCCTCATCATATTAAGCTTTTCTATCAAATGTTTATGGAAATCTAAATTAGATTTAATGATAAGAAAAGAGAAATTTCTTAAACATTTGTATTACAATAACTCATCACCCACCACCGATTTTTACATAACTGGTTTTTTGTTCAGCTCGTTCTTGCACAAAAATTATGCATGTTAATTGAGGACTTAGCATACTTAATGCATATGTTAAAGAAAGGGTATTGTTCACCAATAATTGGTATTCACAGAATTGAGTTTATGGATGGATTAAATATGCTTCAGTGAATCTTTTTATATTGCGGATGAGAGAGAGAGAGAGAGAGAGAGAGAGAGAGGGTGGGGGATATTAAATAACAGTTGAATGCCTTATGTGTTCTGTCATATTGACAAATAGCTGTAGAAACGTTTAGAATATTAAGACTAGGCCTAGCTCTCGCAACACCCTACTTCTCAGGAGTTCAAACAACTTTCAAGTATGAATGGAAGATCACAATTCTTGCTGACCAACATTAAGGAACTGGAGTAGTGACTGTTTGTCACCAAAATCTAGAAATAATGATACTGTTTTACTCCATTATTTTTATGATGGGATCAAGCTTTTTTCTAGTTTTATGAATTCGTTCGGACAAACATCGCCAAGAGCAATAAATGATAAAACAAAAAAAACAGTATCCATATAGCCCAGAAGCTTGAGTCTCAAATGCTGTAACATTAACGGAAAGTAAACTGATCCAAACATTTCCACGCATATATCATTCAGTTCTGGAGATAATACTATGACGTACTTTGGCCAGTATGCACCTCCATGAAACCTGGATATAATGAACTCTGTACAAAGTTTTATCGAGGTAAGGAATAATTCAGGAATTGGTAGTAAGAAACAAATAGCCTTTCCATACATTTTAGCATAAAATTTAAACCAGACCTCACGGTGGATTCTTTAAAAGGGCAGAGAGCTTTACCTCTTGACTGATTTTGATATTACACCAAGCCTTAATATATATAGCCAAAGAAAATGCTAAAAATGGAATATTCATACAAAATGAGAAATTACTATTTGTGACTGGTTGCTTTAGCCTTGACCAAGGAGCCGCATGGTTCAGGTGCAATATTTAACACAGGAGTTATGCACACGCAGGAGTGCATTCCTTTTCAACACCTCATCCATTTATCCAAACAGGTGAAGTGGCTTAAAAGAGAGACAGTGGCTGCTGCCGCACATAAACCTTAGATGGAGAATTGTGGAGGCATCCTATGCGTAGAAAATTCAGCATTATCCGTTCCATACGCCTATCTGAAGGTTCATCATTGGCGAGTTTATCTATTCTTCAACCTTTGAGATAATCTCCTTATATCCTAAATGGTCACATCCACAAGTATTAACACAGCCTAACCATTCAGTTCTGCCTCTTTTTCATCATCCACATTCAATGAATCTACAATTTACCCAATGTATTGTTCCAAGATTTCATTCACCTCAGAACACATCTCACCTCTTTTATCTTTTGCTCATTAACCTCTTGTCTTTATTTAATCCTATGTACAAAAACTGTATCTCCTCTACAGTTCTTATAAATAGTCACCCTTGCATAAGTTGCCTTCTTTCTGAATCTTCCATTCAATCTGACTAGTCAGTGTACCTTCCTATATAGCAGTGGATATGATGCTCTCTTCGGTCAAACAAATTGACCTGACATTCTAACTTTTCTTTCATGAAACTTCTAACTCCTCATCCCACCGCTCAGCATCACTTTATTCCTTCTCCATATCCTCCTAAACCCACAGGCACTCCCTGCTCCCTATGTTCCCATTCTCAAACTTGCAAATACTTCCTATATTCCTTCCACCTTCGTGCTTTCAACCTCAGCCCATCTGTCATACATTTTCCCTTATCAATTCTCACCACCTGCTTCTTGTCAACAACACTGGCCATCATTTACATTGGCAATCACATTTTGATGTCTCACCCAAAAAAGAAAGCTTAAGCTTCCTGTATGTATATATATATATATATATATATATATATATATATATATATAATATATATTATATATATATAAATATATATATATATATATATTATATATATCTATATATATATACTAGCTGACCAATCATGGACTGACTCTCTCTCTCTCTCTCTCTCTCTCTCTCTCTCTCTCTCTCTCTCTCTCATGCCCCTTCTACTCTCTTTTTCTTCCCATAAGACCCTCGCTCTCTCTCTCTTTTTCTTTCTTCTCTATAACACCCTTGCTCTCTCTCTCTCTCTCTCTCTCTCTCTCTCTCTCTCTCTCTCTCTCTCTCTCCTCCATAACCGCCTCTCTCTCTCTCTCTCTTTCTCTGATGAAATAGAACTGTTAATACTGGAAAGAAACATAGACATTCTTTGTGTACGCGAAACCTGGTTAGATTTGTCTGTTCAAGATAAGTTCATTCAGGTTAAGAATTTTAATGTATATAGGTGTGACTATGGAAAAGGGGGAGGAACATTAGTATATGTAAGAAATGATTTGAAGGTTAATAGAATATTGACAGATGTAGAGAAAGCTAATGGTGTTGAGGACGTCTGGATTAGTATACAGCATAAGAAATTACCATCTTTTATTGTTGGGTGTGTCTACCGGAATCCAAAGGCTTTGATAGCCTCCTTTGATTATCTTAAAGAAACTTTTAAAAATGTATCTTTACGTAAAAAACCCGTGTTCGTTTTGGGTGATCTAAATGAGGATATGCTTGTTCCTAACAACAAATTAAGTAAAATAATACATCAGTTAAATCTCTGTCAAACAATAACTAAGCCAACTAGAATAACAAGCACGTCCTCGACATTATTGGATGTTGTCATTACAAACAAACAACAAATGATTGTATATTCAGATGTGATTTCCTGTCCCATTGCTGATTATGAGCTAGTAACTTTAAAAATTGATATTTCTAAGCCAAGGAGAATACCTGTTAAAAGAACCTTTCGTTGTCTTAAGCATTACAGTCAGGACAGCTTTTGTAGTACTTTACTAAATAAGGCTCCAGATTTTAATTGTATTCAACAAACTGATAATGTGGATGTACAGGTTAATATTTTTACCAAAACCCTTGTTGCTGCCTTGGATGAATGTCGCACCATTGGTGGACACAAGAAATTACCCGGCCCACAGCCCCTTGGATAAATAAATAACCTTATAAAGCAGAAATGAAAGCTAGATATGACCTACAAAAGAGAGCTAAAAAACAGAGATACAGAACGAAACACTACAAGATCATTATAAGTTAGTAAAGTGGAACACTTTAAGATAAATTTCGTAACTCGTAATGGCAATGTGCCTAATAAATGGAAATAGTTCGTGAAATGATCCCCAAAAATAATAATACCCTTTTATGCTTATAATGATAAGAATGAAAAAGTAGAAGAGGTCAACCAGTATTTCTCAAGTGTGGGTAGGACAGCTTGAATAAATCTCAGAAAATATAGATAGGAGCAATACTTCACAACTTTTAAGAAATGAGTTTAATATAGTTAATGAGAATTTTAATGACTTTTTTAGGCCACAGCCAGTTGATGTCGAAACAGTTATTTTAGTAGTTGGGGAGCTTAATGACACGGGAGCCTATGGATCTGATTTGATATACCTCCGTTTCATTCGGGACACCTTACCGAAAATTGCGTTTTACTTAACTGTCATAGTAAATGCCTTTATAGTGACTTGCCTTTATCCAAGTGATTGGAAGTTGCCCCACGTTCTGCCCTTTTTTAAGAGTGGTGATGCAGATAATGTAGAGAATTACAGACCGATATCACTTTTGCCCATTATATCTAAAATTCTAGAAAAGATTGTGTCAATTCAATTCATAAAATATCTCGAGGAAAATGATTTACTGTCTCACACTCAACATGGATTTAGGTCTCATCTCTCTACTGAAACTGCGTTATTGAAAGTTACAGAAACTATTTACAGAAATATCGACGACAAAAAGATATCTTTACTTATTCTATTGGATCTTTCTAAAGCTTTCGAATAGCGTTAGCCACAATATTTTACTTCATAAATGTCACAATTAAAATGGACCCTTTCTGGTTTAAAAAGCTATCTAGAAAAAATCGTTACCAGTCAGTTGAGATTAGGCGATGTTATATCCTCCCCTAAACCAGTAGAATTCGGAGTTCCACAGGGATCTATTTTGGGGCCAATACTTTTCCTAATTTCTATAAATGATATGGCTACTGCTGTGCGAGACTGCATCTTGGTTCAATTCGCAGATGACAGCCAACTTCTAATGACTGGAACTATAAATGAACTAAATAACTTGATAGTAAGAGCAGAAAGAATTTTAGAAATGGCGAGATGTTATTTTCAAAATAATGGATTAAATATTAATGAGTCTAAAACTAAATGTATATTCATTGGCTCTAGGCAGTTCATATCCAAAATTCCTGAAGACACAAAAATAAATTTCAATGGATTTGCAATTGAGAAAAGCATTAAAGTAAAAAATCTTGGGGTATATTTTGACCAGTATATGCTATTTGACGGTCATATAGATGAAGTTTGTAGGAAGGTAATGGTACTTTAATATACTTAAATAGAATTAAGGACCGATTTGATAGTGAAATGCGGGGAATGGGTCGTTCGGTCTCTGCGTGAGCATTCTTGACTACTGTTTAAAAGATCTGGGGCTCGACAACTAAGCAGCAGCTGCAGCGGGATACAGAGGCTTCAAAACTTTGCAGCAAAAGTAATTGATGGGGAAAGCCAAGAAGTATGATCTGCAACTCCAATTTTAAATAACTTGCAATGGCGCTGGACAATCAAACAGAAGATTGATTTTTGATTTATGTCATTAAGCTTTAAAATTTTACCATAATTTAATTCCACCATGGCTTTTTTAATCTAATAAGAGTTGGAGATAGACGTAAACAGACAAACTAATTTAATGATTACCTTTTTGTTTTCAAGACCAACACTGATCTAGGAAGCAGAGCATTTGTTTTGTGCGGGGTCCATCAGTGTGGAACAAACTGCCAAACCAACTAAAAGCATTAACTAATATTAACTCTTTTAAACTGTAACCTACAATGTAATTTGTATTTATTGTAATAGCCAATGTAAATATTGGAATTATTATTATTATTATTTTTTTTTTTTTTGCTCTATCACAGTCCTCCAATTCGACTGGGTGGCATGAGTCCTGGAGCTACTTCAGCCTCTAGTTTTCTAGATGCCTTTTCAGGATCTTGGGATCGTGCCTAGTGCTCCTATGATTATGGGTACGATTTCCACTGGCATATCCCATACCTTCTTATTTCTATTTTCAGATCTTGATACTTATCCATTTTTTCCCTCTCTTCTCTTCAATTTCTGGTGTCCCATGGTATTGCGACATCAATGAGTGATACTTTCTTCTGACTTTGTCAATCAACGTCACGTCTGGTCTGTTTGCACGTATCACCCTATCCGTTCTGATACCATAGTCCCAGAGGATCTTTGCCTGGTCGTTTTCTATCACTCCTTCAGGTGGTGTTCGTACCACTTATTACTGCAAGGTAGCTGATGTTCTTGCACAGGCTCCAGTGGAGGGCTTTTGCCACTGAATCATGCCTCTTTTTGTACTGGTTCTGTGCAAGTGCCGGGCATTCACTTGCTATGTGGTTTATGGTTTCATTTTTCGTTATTGCACTTCCTACATATGGGAGAGATGTTATTTCCGTCTATAGTACTTTGAACATATCTGGTTCTTAGGGCCTGATCTTGTGCCGCTGTTATCATTCCTCCTTGTTCCTTCTTTAGCTCTCCCCTCTGTAGCCATTGCCAATTGTCATCGCTGGCTAGTTCTTTAGTCTGTCTCATGTATTGTCCGTGCATTGGTTGTTGTGCCAGTCTTCTGTTCTTTCTGTCTTTCTCTTGTCTCTGTATATTTCTGGGTCTTCGTATATTTTTCTTGTTACTTTATTATTATTATTATTATTATTATTATTATTATTATTTCTCTCTCTCTCTCTCTCTCTCTCTCTCTCTCTCTCTCTCTCTCTCTCTCTCTCTCTCTCTCTCTCTCTCTCTCCACTTCTTCTCCCTCTCACTCTCCAACTCCCCCTAATTCTTTCCCTCCTACTCCTCCCTAACACCCCATCTACTCTCTCTCACTTTCCCTAACACCCCCTCTACTCTCTCTCTCTCTCTTGCTCTCTCTGTCTCTCTCTTGCCTATTAAGATAGTTCCTTCAATTACTTTGAACATCATTTCTGACAATTTATATTTTATCCCTTCTTACCCCCACCACAACCGCACCCCTCCCTTTCAGGACTGAACTTGAACTTAAGGGGCATTGGGAGTGCTGCTATTCATCTCAGATCTCGAAAACTATGAATTAGACACTAATATCTGTTATTTCTGACAATTTATTTTTCATCCCTTCCCAACCCCCTTTACTATGAGGGCTGAGCTGGGACTTAAAGGGTATTGGGAGTGTTACTTTTCATCTTAGCAACCTCGAAAATTATGGACAAGACACTAATATCTGTAATTTTCAGTTGTTTTTATATTGTCACCCCATTCCCACCCCTATCCCCTTTGGTGCCAGTGATATCTTACCACCACACAATTATTTTCCAGGCAGTAAGTCATATGCCTACTGAAATGAGGTATGATAAACCAGTCGAGTTTATTTAGGTACTAACTCTATGACAGTACCAGCCCCGTATCAGGTACGCCCTTCCCACCCTCACCACCTTTGGTGCCGTTTTCATGCTAGTGATGTCTTCCCACAACCCACCACCCCTGCCACCCCACAGTATTCTTTTCTAGATAGAAAGCCATATGCATAACAAGTTTGGTTGAAATTGCTCAATCAATGCATTTTTGAGTTATGCTGGAACATACATACATAAATAATACCTACATATAAATATTAAGTCGCCACCACCTGTATACAAAAGAATCCATAGAGATGGATTCCCCTTGAATAGGATAGCTAAGACCAGGGATGAGAAATAGCCCCAAGGACCGACTTACAAGTTGGTAATTTTTGGGTGCAGTTTCGAAAAGGGTCAAGCCAGGTAGTACGAGTAAGTGATTCATTGGGGAACAGGCATTTTAGTAGTCACTTTATATGTTCGTCACAAGGCCTATTTCCCTATGCTCTCTTTTTGCTGATTCTTAATTGTTTTCCAGGAATGCAAAGTGGTCCCTCCTGAGAAGTAGCCATTTCCATAACCTAAAAGCTTACAGACTGAACAACATCCAAAAATCGGCAGAGAGAGGCAGTTTGTGCTCAGTCCCCAAGCAGTCAAGACCTCTAGGCTGCTAAGTCCCGAATCTTTGGCCACACCCATTTTGGTACTCTGCCACCAACTGGTAATAGGTCACAAGAGACCCACACTAAAAGCAGTCCCTTCCTTGTTATTTTGCAATGTGCACTTGCATTTCTGGATTGTCTGGTAAGTCTGAAATAAGCAAGTGAGTACCAGTGACTTTTCCTCCACTAAATCTCATTTCCTTTTCCCAGATTTCATCTCCCAAAGTAAATCCCTTGTTAATATACATTTTATATTATTGTGTGTGTTCCCCACATGAATTAAGTCTATTGATGAAATAATCCTTTCCAAAAAGTGATACAGAATTAATTCTCCCGCCACTATGCTAATTATTGAAAGTGAGAGAATCCTTTATGCACAAACCCTTATCTGGAATAAATTTATTTCCAGATTGTTATCTCGTCGGCTTGTGTCTGTACCAGCAACCTACCTGTGAGAAGTTGCCTTAGAGGGACAATTAATATAACCTTGGTAGGTACAAGCTATCTGCTTCTGCAACTGATTAACAGATAGTAAAATTTAAAAATGTTAAAAGTAAGTTACCTTATGTGTTACATTTTATTACATATTTGGTTCTAGTAAGTGGTTCCTAAGGTCAAATTCAAGTTCAATATTCATTTCATCTTGTCATCCCCACACAAATACGTTAACATTGGCGACTTTGCCAGAGATCTCGGTCAAATTATTGGAAGTAATGATTGCTAAAACACTACACTGGGATGTGAAATGAACCTAAGAATAAATTTACTGTAAATTAATAACTCACAAGACATAATAAAGGTTGAACAGAAACAAGGAGAGAGATATCAGGTAAGAGATTAATTATCAATGTTATGCTATTAAATTGTGTCCAAGTTTAAAATTTACAAATAAAGAGATATACTGAAAGCTGATAGTACTGGAGTGATTTTATAGTTCCCGCCTGGGAACGTCCTCTTAAGTTAGTCCGAGCATCAACTTATCAGTTACAATTTATTTGGCCATCTCACAGGCCAGCAAATAATGCATGAATGTGGAATTTCTAAGTAGATTGGTTTAGTGCATGTGACATGAGAGTAAGTGTGCGCAGCTTCTCTCAGATAGGAAAAAATACATTTTGTACGTAGGACATACGAATAGCATCTGGCAACTCTAGGCTGTTCTAAAAATAGACAGTTACCAACACTCTTAGCCAGCTGAGATACCTCGCCCGGTACCCTTCATTTCTTGACTTTTGTGTTCTCTCATAGCAACCTAGGAGTATTATTGGTGTTTAAGAAATTAACTAACGTCTATGCATAAGTTGAAATCATTTCATCACAAAAAATAACTGCTTTCCCTTTATGTCTTGTAGAGTAATGAAAGAGTGTGTTAATAAGTTGGCCCCTACATTGCATTGTGGGAGTGCCCCATTTTGGCTGGTTGTCTGCGTGACATCACAGCAGCCATCTCAAATTGACATTGGTTTTAAACATAGTCCCGTGTCGCTTTGTTTACAACCCACTCGCTCCTATGACCTTGAGCGGTCTTTTCCGATCAGTATTTCATCAACTACACCAACGAGCATCTTTCATTCATTCACTTGCATACCTTTAAAATCTTGCCTAGTAAATTGAAAATCTTATACAAATTAATTAAAGTATTTAAATTAATTACATCTTTTACAAATTAATTAAAGTAACAGGAACTATAGATCACATTCCATTTTAATCACTAACAGCAGAGTCCATTTAATTTAGTTAGAAGTAGCAAGTCATCCTTACACTATATATGCTTCTCAGTCAGGAGAGAGAAAGAGAGAGAGAAATTCAGTTATTCTTTATCTGTACACTATTTTACCCAAATTAATATGAGGTATGGCTTGTTAATTGTGTGAGGTGTTATTGAAAAATAACCTATTACTTTACAAAGATGAGTCAAACAAATCAAACCCAAGGTTATACATTAAATTCAATCCCTGGGATAGCCCGTGTTTATCGAGGTATTATGCATAGTTCTGTTATTGTACGCACATGTATAATTCTCACACACTTTCCATCAAGCTCTTTAGGTGACTGAACGAAAAGAACAGAAACACATTAAACCTCTGCATCACAGAATAATTTTGGGTGTAAGTTAAAATTAACATCAGTTGATAAAAAAACTATATCCCACAAATGGGTACTTCGAAGACTTACGTGTACCATGAGCACACAACAGCTCATTGGGTGCACAACCAAGTTTCTCCCTCCAAATGAAAGGAAGGAGCATTATTAGTACCAAGGAACTAGTTGCCCACGAGTGCCAACCAAAGGGATCCCTGTTTCACAGTGCCACTGATCTGGTGCACTGTTCAATGAGTAAATCATCTGAATTAACTTATATTTTCTTTACTGATCGCATGTACTCTTCTTCATGCAGTGCCATTTCCTTCAAACCATTTGCTGTATGACAATTCAGTGTTGTTCTTCGGAATACACCGGCAGCCCAGTGCCACCAAGAAAGAGTCCTGTATTATACGCAACCATCCTGTGCATGTTACCATGGTTCCACGAGTCCCAGAATCTTTCTTCTCACCAAGGAGTGCTCGATTTAGTGTGACCTCTGAACAGCACACTCAGCCACAGTGCCACCTTATTGAAAGGTGCCACTCCAGAGAAGTGCCACCAAATTAAGGGACACTCCCCCAAATTACCCTAATTCACAGTCCATACTGATATGCCCTAACCTACCAGAACCATGTCAACAGAAAATTACCAAACCTTCATGAAGCTCGGGGAGGCAGGTTTTACAGAGAGAGAGCTCACCAATTGGGCAAAGGAATGACTAGATGCCTTACTCCTAATTAAGAAAAGAGGACAGAGGGCAAAGGTAGTATGAAGTGGCAAAAGAAGAAAGAGAGAGGAAGGTGAAAGAGCAAAGGAGGTACAAAGAAGCAAAAGAAGAGTGAGGAAGGAGAGAGAAGCAAGGGAAAAGACAGACAAACAAGAACAAATTTAGTTTGAGTTAGCTATCAAAGAAAAGGAGTTGAGCTTGAGAAAGCACAACAAGATAGCGCTGCAGCTGTCGCCCAACAACAACCCAGTAACCCCACACCTCCTCTGCCTAACCCTCCTGTATCCAGTATGAACTCACTGGTGCCCAAGCGGACTGACGACATAATTCACAGTAAGTGGAGGCTGCCCTCCACTCACTGGATAGTGGTGTCAGGGGAAACATGGATGAAGTTCAGAGGGTAATAACTGAGGCTTATGAGATCACACCAGAGAAATGGAGAAAGCAGTTTAAAGCCTCCCAAAAGAAATCGGTCAGACCTGGGCTGAATGGGCCTATCACAAAACCGAAGTGGGTCAGCGCTGGCTTGACTCCATGATGCACACTGAGTTCAAAGACCTGTTTAACCAGATAATGCTGGAAGATTTCTTCCAGTGTGCTCCTGGGTCCCTCAGCGTGTACCTTAATGAAAAGCAACCCAAAACACTCATGTATAGTTGACGACTGAAAAACATATAACCCTACTTCCATCACATCTCACCAGCGCATGTTGCCACTAAGATATCTGCCACGGCCAACTCGCCCGAAGAATGTACTCTCTTCGAAACCTCCAGTATGTAACCCCCACTACTTTAAAGGGGGAGCTAGCAAGCAGCACCATCCTAAGTAGCCCAAGAACCCAAATGGTGCCTCTTCATCCACTTCCAAGCAAACTCCATCAAGCCCCGCCAAGGGGTACCTGCAAGGACTGTGGGGCCCTCAGTCAAAACAGTGCCGGATATTATACCTGCCCACAGTGTGGAAAACTACCAAGGACGTCAATGTAACCAAACGTGGCATGACCTGCTGACACACCTCACCCTGAGAGGTTGTATACTCAGGCAATGGCACCCTTTTGACAGCTCTAGCCTGCCAAATGATCTGTTGGCCACAGGGGACTCCACATTTGATATCTGTCTGATTGACACGTCCCAAGTAACAGCCAGTGCCACTGTAGACAAGACCCGTTGGGTGATGACTCGAGTAGAGGATTTAATTAAGTCCATCCCTACAGTCGAGCTCCAGATCACGACTTTGGGTCACTCAGAACCAGCACATTGGTGTGGTTAAAAAAATTAGACATGGAGTCAAGTTCCTGCTAGGACGAGACTTCCTATGGGAATGGACTACCCCAACACCCCTCTATTGCCTGGATACCTCCATACTGGAAGCACTGACTGTAGCATCACCTGACAAGAGCACAGCCACAATGGAGGGCGTACCATTGTCAACATGACCACCTTCCATCTGCTGAATTGGTCAACGGAAGGGGCACTTTCACTCCAAACCTAAGCAAAGTCCTCCCTCCTCAGAAAAGGACAGCCTCCAAAAACTTCTTCCCTCACAGCAAAACGAAGCTAACAAGACAGTACCGCTGTACGATGTGCAAAATGAAAGGGCACTCCAAGAATTGTTCTGGGTGCCCCAACACGCAACACACAGCTGTCACCAAAACTGAATATGTTCTGGGAAGATCTGACCTCCCCCTGGGATAGGAATCTCTGTGAGCACCCTCAGTAGTGCCCTTCTCCGTCCACCATGGACATTGAGTGCTAATGCCAGATCACATAACTGAGCCTCCCACAGGAGATCCACCAAATTTAACCAAGTTGGTCATAGTCAATTGTGAGACTCCAGCACCGATAATCCTTTTTCTTCATCGCCTCCATTCTCAGAGAATAAACCTCTTGTGAACCCTACTGCTACACCTTCTCTGGTTGACCAGGAA
>NC_061100.1:45530493-45567993 GCF_015104395.2 Macrobrachium nipponense
GTATATATAGATATATATATATATATATAAACTAACAAACTAGTTCCCTATAATCGTTACTATTTCCCACGTATGGCAGGCATCAAAAACCTCTAAAAACACATCTCGACAAGGCTTTCTCCAGTTCCCATTACTTCCAAGCACCTCAAACCTACCACCTACACTTTATCTCTCTCTACCACTTTCCTTCGGTGAGCAAATCAACCACTACTCCACTCCCCTCACCAACCCCCCTCCTTCCGACTTCTGATTCAAGGTCGTAGAAGTTTCCTCTTTCACTTCTATCTTCTTTAACTTTAGCCATACACGAAAGGTATACGAATGAAAATTAAGGTTATTTTTTTAACAACCTACGTAATCCTTGGGGAAAGGTATTTTGACTCTCCTCGCCACATCCTACACACTACATTTCCTCCTGAATCTCTTGAAACAACTTAAAAATAATATTTTATACAAATAATATTTTTTCTAATCTCCTACCCTGTAAACCTTGCACTAAACCTTCGTATAATTTCCCCTATAAGAAAAAAAAAGGGTTCAGATGAAGAAATATTATGTGAATGGGGAAGCTCATCTACTTCTCACTAATCAAATCGTAATCAAATTCACCGGCGCAGTTTCGTTCCGGGAATGATGTCAAAGTTTCCATTGTGAGTGCTAGCATTCAAACGTTAGTTCTCATTGTATTTCTATCTTATTGTATTTCCTTCCATTTCCCAGATAGCCAATCGTATACTGTCAGTTTCCCAGATAGCCAATCGTATACTGTCAGTCACTAATTGCCCTCAAATGAGTGAATAATAAATCTGACATTTTTATTCTCGTTTAACTTGATTAGGATAACCTAATGCATCGTAGACGTTGGCGAATAAGTAAAGGAAATAAGAATAAAAAATGAACAGGTAAGGAATATCAGGATAACGAAGAAAAGAGGAAATTATATAAAAAAAAAACAAGGTAGTTGTGAAAGGATGAAAGATTTAAATCTAGGAAAGAGGACATTGAAAAGGGAGTAGACATGCTTAAAAATTTGATAGATTAATAAGTACGATAATAAAAAGGAACAAAGTATGAGAGTGAAAGCTTAGACGTGGATAAATTACGAACATGGTGCCTTCGGACGAAGAGACAAGGAAGAGAAAAGGAAACAAAAAGAATAACAAAAACGACGACGGAAAGTTAGAAATAAACATAAAAATGTGCGAGAGTGAAAGAGTAGATGAGGATAAATTAAGAACATGAAAACTCTGGCCTAAGGCAATGAAGAAGAAGGAAAAGAATAAGCAGATGGTAATAAACTGTCAGAAGTGTCAAGACGTTCGCCCAAGAGAGCTTGCTAAGGATCAGCCTCTCCTCTTTGGGATAAGCTACGCAAATCGAGAGAACTTTTCTCCATCTGGAGAAACGGCTGGGAATTGCTTTACCGATTCCCATTCCAAAGGAGCTTCTTTTATGCAGAAGCGACCCAGAAAGGTGGAATCTTAAATATGGCTTGGCCAACAAAGAAGAAAAAGTTTAAGAATGGGGAAAAGAAAATAGCGGAAAGAGAAAAAAGTACAAACAAAATCAATGGAGTTAATAAGAGAAAAATGCATTGCTATGGTAGTTATATTTTGTTGCTGGAAGGAAATAAATGGAAAGCTAGACTGAACTTCTCTATTTAAGCAAAATGGTAGTGTCAAGTTCGGTCTGCTTTGTTTTCCTTGAGTATTCCTAAGAGAATTTATCCGTATTCTACTGTTATAATCGTCAGAAAGGACTTCAGACCTAACAGTAATTACAATGATTTTTGCTTGTCAATAGTTCTATTTCACTTAAACAAAATATCTTTTGATTTTTTAAATGTAAGCATAAAATCCTTGTCTTTCAGAACGGCGAAAATATATATATGCATACATATATACACACATACATTTTATATATATATATATATATATATATATATATATATATATCTATATATACATATATATATCATATATATATATATATATATATATATATAATATATATATATATATATATATATATATATATATATATATATATATATATATATATATAATATATATATATATATATATATATATATATATATATATATATATATATATATATAATAATAAAAAGTTAATGCTACATTAAAGAGAAAACTCTCTCTCTCTCTCTCTCTCTACCTGCCTGAAGAGAAGGTAAGTGTTACAGAAAAACAGTATTTATACCAAGAGATCCAGAGGTCAGCTGTTACATCACTCCAGTTGACATTTCTCCTTAATCTTCTTAATCACCGGTTTGTTTTGCTTGTATGGTGTTTTTACGGTGCATGGAACCAAAACCAATGGTTATTCAGCAACAGGACCAACCCCTTTAGGTGACTTCCGAACCACGTCGAGAGTGAACTTTTATCACCAAAAATGCACATCCCTCACACCTCAATGGAATGCCCGAGAATCGAACTCGCGGCCACCAAGGTGGTACGCCAAGACCATACTGACCACGCCACTGAGGTGCTTTTAATCACTGGTTGGAGGTGGATTTTATTTATATCATCTAAGTCCCTAGCTCCTTTTGAAAGGTTCTTCATATTTCTTTGTTTAATCAATGCTGATTCTACCAGCTGGCTTTTGAACTGACTTTGCTGGTATAAATCACACGTGACAAATTCCAGTTTATTCTGTGATTATGGTTATTTATGTGGTTAAACATCGCTGAGCTCTGTTGGTTGTACCTAACTGAACGTTTATGTTGTGTTAATATCTGGGGGGACTGATTTTCCTGTAAAATTGATGTAGCATTGGTCAGGTGAGGCAAGTGATTTAGTATACTCCTGTGTCTTTGGGGGCTGGATTTTGTTGGACATTAATCAGGGATTTGGCCAAGGTATTTGGGCTGGTAAAGGTAAAAGGATTAATTTCCAAGTGTCTGAGTCTACGTCTTAATCTTTTCCAGGGATAGAATTTTGATCTTATTGCTGGGCATCTCTCTAGTCCTGTTTTGAGGGGGGACGGTAGATTATGTTACCTTTATGGATCACTTTCTCAATTATATGGTCAGGGTACTTTAAAGATAACAGCTGCTTACGGTTCAGTTCATTTTCTTTTCAATGAAATCCGGGGAGCAAGTTCATTAGGCTCTTAAGAATAAATTGCTGGCTATGTCCATATTGATGAAATCGCCCCATCTATTATCCCAAACTGTGAGGATATCTTCTACATATCTCATCAACAGCATGTTTTTAGGTTTTGTTGCATTTATGATTACAGTTTCAAACATTCCATGTATAGACTGGCTAAAACAGGAATTTACAGGCTAACTATACTGGACTGGAATTTTTGTTTATAGAGTGACTCCCCAAATGAAAACACTTACTTTGATGCACATAATTCAACAAACTTTATTTTATATCCATAAGGTCTAATTTTTCTCTCAAAAACTGAAGAACCTCATGTACTTTTACTTTTGCGAATAGGGAATCTACATTCAAGTTTAAAGTTTTATGTTGTGAAGTGGTATCTGTGCTTCTTTGAATTTGTGACAGAAAGCTCCTATCTCAAGATGTACTTTAACTTGTAAATAGCTAAGAAGAATATATATGTTAATTTTTACATTTCAATGAGTTTCAAGCTAATCCTTCAACATGACTGAATTGAGAACTGAGAAATCTTCCTAAGTCCCATGCCAGCCGGTCAGCACACACACACACACACACACAAGAGAGAGAGAGAGAGAGAGAGAGAGAGAGAGAGAGAGAGAGAGAGAGAGAGAGGGTGAAATGCTCAACAAACCAACTGCCGTTCGCATTAGTGATTCATAAAAAAAACTCTGTGACCGACCACTTCCTAATTCTTAGAAGTTGGTCCAGGTCACAATAATTCGGTGGCAGCTCTCAACGACTGCGAAGGAAACCAGTTTCACGGCTATGGACTTAGCTTACATCACTTTGCTACTTCTTAAGATTGAATTATACGTCGGGCAGCGCTGTGCAGTGACCATGAAAGCTACTTTGTGACCTTCACCGACATACAACGGAGCAAATCTAGCATGTATATCGACTTCTACTTAACCCAAGAGATGCATATTTTATCAATCGGCATCTTCATCCTCAAATCATCAGCATCTTCATCCTTAAATCATCGGCTGCAAGAAACACCACGTAAACATCCGCTTCCTGGAAGATCATCAACAGGACGATGGATAGAAACAACCTGTGACGCTGCAACAAACAAGCACATCCGCCCCTGGGACGACAACTGGCTGGATAGGGATGTCTTTATACACAAGCAGAAGATACTCCTTATAAACGAAGCTAAGTAAACTAGGGTTGTTCATTTGCTGTGTAGTCATTCAATTATTCACTTGTTCGATTTCAGGTCATTTAGGTTGCTGTACCTGGGTGAGTTAAAATGACATTTACTAAAAAAAAACCCTCTCTTGCAGGAATTTTACTCTGTCATTTTTACCAACTTCTTTTTTATTCAGAGATATCACTTAAATATTTTTACTGTAGTGACTTTAGTTAATGCTAGATCCACCATAGTACCATTCCAAGGGTGCATTAATGGATTTTTGACACAAGGGGTTGAATCATGGATTTCATCCGTATATGCTCATTTGAAAGCAAAGTGCATAACAATCTCCCTTCTTACAGCTTCAGGAAGCTAAAAGCTAAATTGATTTTGCTAAGGGTGATGCTGGGTCATACCTTAGGGGGATTTCATTTCAAGAGGCAAACACGTGGAAAGAATTTAAGGTAATTCTAAGCCCGCATTACACGGTACAGTAGACTATGGAAGTTAACGTTTCCCTATGTTATTTTACCTGCTAAACAAGAATTTAAAGTAATATTTATTCAGTTGACTGTAATTAAACCGTAATTTACCTTTGAAGACAACATGAAGGAACACGGGGTACAATGTACCAACGTACAGAGTTCAAAGGTAAATAACAGATTACGTAGTTACAGTCAACCGGCAAAATATTACTCTAAACTCTTGTAAAGTAAGCAAAAAAACATAGGAAAACATCAACTGCCATATTCTACTTCGACTGAACAATCTTCGAAGTTTTGGTTCAGGGCCAAGAAACGTAAACAAACGGCCATATTTGAATGCTAGTAGGGGGTGTGGGATATTTAACCAACAAGGAGCCTTATGTACGGTAAAGGGGGGGATGGGGTGGGGTACTGGGAGAGGAAGGCACAGGTACGAGTTGGTAAAGCCACGCTGGCATATGATATGAAATAACAATTCCCAATATCACCAACATCAAAAGCACTCTACCTTAGGAACACCAAAACAATTGATATAACTAAATAATGTACATAAAGATTAGGAACCTTACCTTAAATGTTACATAAACAACTTCCTTTGTAGGTCAAATCTACACTCGCTGACACGAGGGCAAAAGGCCTGTTTTCTCAAAAGGCCGTGATCTTGACAGTACATTACCAACCTTTCATACTGCCCCAAGTAATGGACTGAAAAGTCCTTATAACTAAGGAAACAGTTAACACAAGTACGGGGTGGAGTAGAGTCAAGTTGGTAATGGGCCTGGAGCAGCATGTGTCAGGGACTGATTCGGCCATTGTGGTCGGTTGATGACTGAAATGAAATGCACGGGATGGCAAGTATTTTCAGGAGGAAGTTGCCGGGGTGGGGGGTGTGGGGGGGGGGGTTTGGTTAGCGGAAAATAGGGTAGGGAGGATGAGGTGGGGTAAATGTTTACGTTTGTGAAAAAAAAACACACGAACGCATGTATATTATATATATAATTAATATTCATAATATAAATATTATATATATTATATTTAATATATATTATATATATTTATATTATATATATAGATATCTATATATATAATAGATATATCATATATATATAGAATAGTAAATATATATATATAAATATATATATATATATATATATATATCTATATAATATATAGATATATATACATGGTTTTACACATCTGGTACTAAAGTATAAATTATCAAGTACAAGTCAAGACTGGCCAGTTCAGGGGGTAACTGAACTTGACAAGAAATGTTGAGAACGATTATTGTAAAAATTGTGTAACCTGACTGGTGGTGCTCCGGCCCCCATACCCTCCCTTAAAGAAAGAAAGTTAAAGCAAGTGTAACATATAGGTTAGGATACTAACCTAACCTAACCTAGTAGAATGTGTTACCTGACTGGGGAGGCTTCGGCCCCCGTACCCCCCATAAGAAAGGCAATCTTAGAAGTGTAACATTTAGGTTAGGATACTAACCTAACCAACCTAACCTAAGCTAACCTAACCTAGTAGAACATGTTACCTGACCAGGAGGCCTCCGGCCCCCCTTCCATAAAAAGTGTCTTAGAAGTGTAACATATAGGTTAGGATTTTTGCCTAACCTAGTAGAATGTATTAACAAGACCAGGGGTTAGGGGGGCGTCCCGTACCCCCCTTCAGAAAGATAATATAATATGAAAGTAAATATCATAAAAAGTAAAATGTTATCCAAGAAATTGTAATGGATCAGTAAGGTAAGTAAAGGTGAATATAGAAAAAAGAAGGGAGAAAAAATGCATGTGTAATTTGGAATGTCTAAAATGTAAAAATGTAATACCATCAATTTTCACGTCATTGACAGAAAGGTCTCAAAACGTCCTAAAACCTACTTCTAGTCCCACCCCTCAGGAAACTTTCAGGGGCCTGCCCTCAATTGTAACGTAACATTGTAAGATATATAGGGCAACATTATGAAGTGAGAACAAGTCTGTGCACATATAAGACAATACTATGATAAACGGAACTGAAATAAAAGCTTGAAATAATATTACACGATTACAAAAGAAATGAGGAAAAGGAATGAATATATGTAACAAAGCATGAATTCCCCCAAAACCTCCTATCGCCATGTAGGGTTAATAATACAACATGATTGGTGGCGCATGCTCAGTAGGGTTCGGCGTTGTAATAGCAGTAGTGATAAGTGGATTTCGGTTATGTAACGGCTCCATTATCGGTTTACTTATCGCTTTATTTCAGCTTGTATTTCGTGTTTCAAATGTGATAAATAAAAGGAAATAACACAATAACACGGCAAAACCTTCCCCCCAAGTGTTTCACCCCACCCAAAACCCCGCATTCCCATCAGTCCCCCTTACCGTAGGATAGAGTTGAACGGCATAATTCACCCAAGTGTTTTACCCCACCCAGAACCCCGCATTCCCATTGGTCTCCCTTACCGTAGGATAGAGTTCAAAGGTAAATTACAGCCCGCCAAATAAATATTACTTTAAATTCTTGTTCAGGGGGTAAAACTGTATAGAACAACGTCAACTGGCATAGTCTAGTTCGCCGAGGTATAAGGGTTTAGATCTACCGATTTAAAGTCAAATTACGTTCAATCTATGGTAGTGAGGAAGTGCTGGATAAAGTGTTAGCTTTGAGGAATACACATAAGATTATTTCCATGACTAATCTTAGCCTAGTTGATAGGGCTGCGTTAATTGCAGACCGTCTGAGTGAATATGTGGATCAATTTAATCAGTCAGATTGGGTTAACAGTACCAAGATAACCACAAAGAAGTTTGGCAGGCTTATCTACCTAACCTTCATATCAGCAATGTTGCCAGAAGCCCTAATTCGGTGTTTTGATGATAAATTAATATACAAAAAAGTTAGGAAACATCTGTCAAAATGCGCAGATTTAGACCCCTTTTCAAAACAAGAGAATAAATCACAAGTAAATGTAGTTAGTAATAACTAGGTCGGGTAACTTATTTCAACTTTAAAAGAACAGGACATATGATGAATGATTGCCATACGCATTTTTGCTCCATTCATAATAGCACAAACCATTCATATGCTCATTGTAATGCTTGTAAACATTCACTTGGTAACGCTAAGAATACACAGAACGTCAATAGTGATAATAAGAAGAAACAACCAAACAATCATAAGAAAAATTCCGTTCAACGCAATGCTGCGCAGAAACAAACAGGTAAATTGGCCTTCCGGGAACCCAATTCCTAATCTTTATGCCCAAAATATCCCAAATACAGCAAATTTCCCGAGTCTCCTAGGCAAAAAAACATGCAGCATGTAAATAACTCCATTAGAGAGGAGAATGATATTGGATCGTCCATATCATCATTCTTTTAACTAAATAATAAATTTAATCATCTAGAAGACATGTGCGAAACCCAGAATTTTCCTGTGAACCACACGACCATACCCAAGAAGTAAGTGCAAGATCCCGTAGATTTTTGCAAAATCTATGCTATCATTAGTTCAGATGAGCTAAGTCCTACTTCGCACGCAGTCAATTAAGAACATCAACCCTTTACGATATTTTTCAACTCCAGTAGTCCACGTAACATAATGGACCTACGTACTCACCACCTGTTGTTTTCTAAATTCCCTTTTGAAAAATCCGAAGTCCGCTTATTGGGCATCGGAAATAATGAATTAAGCGTAGTGGGTACGGCTCGAGTGCAGTATCGGGTGGGAAAGCATACGCTCACCGACATATTTGTCATAGTCCAACACATTAATATGTATCCAGTTGTGATTGTAGGATATCCATCGATGTGCATTCACAACGTTGTTGTAACTCCTGCAAAAAATGGGAAAATTCTACCGGTCATCGCACACATTAAAATCTGTTTTGGACCAAAGGGAGACAGATACTCAAACCGTAACGTACATTGAAGAACCGATCAACTGTCTCATGAACAATGATATAATTCAAGCCATCCAACACAATTCTTGGAAACCCGCACTGGCAACGTTGCTACATGCAGTCGCTCGACCCTAATATCCCCCCTTATCTCTCCATATGCGTTAGGAAAATTTTGCCTGGGTCAGAAATATTAATCCTTCCGGACTCTGAAAATGAATGGACTTCCCGTAACACAAGCATTGTACATTGTTGACTCCCATCACCAGGTCAATATTGAAGTCTGTAACCACCTGAATACCGATTTAATAATTAAAGAGAACCAACACGCCATAGATGTTGAAGACTATAAATATAAAATTTTTACCGTCACTGAAATTAACCCAGTGCAACCTACTGTCGACGAGTCTCTTTTACAATCAATCAGAAACAAAATAAATGCAGATATCCAGGATAAAGGGATCAGACAGAAATTTTTCGA
Organism: Macrobrachium nipponense; assembly: GCF_015104395.2. Lineage (NCBI taxonomy): Eukaryota > Metazoa > Arthropoda > Malacostraca > Decapoda > Palaemonidae > Macrobrachium > Macrobrachium nipponense. The sequence continues at coordinate 45,539,641 of NC_061100.1, forward strand.
GCTTTTATCCAAACATCACGATGTCTTTTCCACTAGCGAGGGATCTCTAGGAAAAACAGATGTAATTGAACACCGTATCAGGTTAAGGGATAAAAATAAGGTTATGTACGTACCCTCATACCATCTTCCTATGAAATTTCAGGACGAAATCAATGAAGAAGTAGATAAATGTTACCAAAGGAATTTAAAAAAATCCAACACCCCTTATTATTTCCCTTTAATCGTTGTGCCAAAAATGGATCGGACTTGGTGAATTTGTGTAGACTTCCGTGGCCTAAATAAGGAAATGATTCCTGATTGTTTCCCGGTGCCCTGTACCGATGACATCTTATCCCTGTTAGGGCAAAATAAATATTTCACTCCATTAGACTTACTTAAAGGCTTTCACCAGATACCCTTAGATAAAGAAAGCACACATTACACCGCTTTTAGCACGACAAGGGGACATTACGAATTTTTACGTATGTCTTTTGGTTTACGCTGCACCCATATCACCTTCACGAGAATGATTAATATAGTTTGGTGACCTGCTAGGTGTAACTCTCCATGCCTATATGGACGTTCTCGTAATTTTTTCTGATACCATAGAAAAGCACTTACGTAAACTTGAGTTAGTTCTCCAGAGATTAAGACGCATAATTTAAGAAAAATATCCAAGTGCGAGTTCATCAAACGCGAACTAGTCTATTTGGGCTTTACGGTATCCCGTCAAGGTCTTAAAGTAGTCCATGATAAAGTTTCAGCAATTAGCAACTTTCCTGTACCTACTAATGTTAAAGGCGTACAACAATTTTTAGGTATCTCAGGATACTATCGCCAGTTTGTCCACAACTACTCACTAATTGCCGCTCCTTTAACTGACCTTACGAAGAAAGGTGCAGATTTCATATGGGAAGAAAAACATCAAACGGCGTTCGATACTTTAAAAGAGAAATTGAGCACCTCCCCTATCTAGAAATTTCCTGATTTCAGTAAGGAATTCTTTATTTCAACTGACGCCTCAGTTCAAGGGGTAGGAGGGGTACTACTTCAGCAATATGATGACCAGCTTTTCCCAATAGCTTTTTATTCACGTGAATTGAAGCCCTCTGAAAGTAAATACACAGTAATAGACAAGGAAGGGCTAGCTATTGTTAATTCGTTAGTGCATTTCAAATTCATAATTTACGGCTATCCTGTTAAGGTCCTTACTGACCATAAGCCTCTCACCGACTTCTTCAAAGGCTTTAACCACAGTCCTAAAAGAACTCGATGGCATATGATCATTCAGGACTCCAGCGTGAAAATAGGATATCTACTTAGGAAAGCAAATATCATCGCTGAAGCGTTATCCCACAACCCCGCGCCAACGTATTCAGAACCATTAGCTGAATTAGAAGATATTGCCACACCCACACAAACCATTAAAATGGCATTTGAACATGAGAATTTATTAACCCAAATGATTGAGAACGATGAAGACATGGGTTAGAGTGCGGAACTGGTACAGACTGAACAGAAAGCACCTCCGTTAAGTAAAATAATAAACCCTTTGAACGGAAATCCTAAAGAAAAGGAATACGCAAAATATTCGCAACAAAACTTCATAATCTCTCTCATACCGACTGTCCTAAACTGGTTGCATTCCGATCCCTTACACGGTCATCCTGGGTTTTCTATCATGTCACAAAGAGCCAAATCGATATTCTATTGGTCTATGACAACTACAGATATTAGGAAACATATAAACAATTGCAACATTTGCACAACCACAAAGGCCACACTAAGACACTTGTCAGTCTTGGAACTTACCTCGTGCAAAACAAACCCTTTGAACGGGTACACTTAGATTTATTAATAGGATTTCACGAGTCTGTCTGGCAGAGGGAACCGGCACCTCTTAGTGTTAATTGATGTCTTAACCCAATACACAGAATTAATACCTTTAAAGAGCAAAACTGCTATCGAATGTGCAAGAAAGTTCTATGAATGTTATATTTGTAGACACGAAATTCCGCACACTATTGTCTCCGACTCTGGCAGAGAATTCAACAATCTCTTTCTCAATTTCTTGTGTGTTATTCGAGGGCATAAAGAAAATCAGTACTATGATTTATCACCCTGAATCCAATGGTTTGGTAGAACGTGTGAATCGAAAGGTGTTAACATCCTACGGGTTACCTTGGAAGGTATGGATCGCAATTGGGACATAGCCATCCCTGCTGTATCAAGCACTCTCAATCACAGTTATCATCACTCTATCAAAATGTCGCCACATGAAGCAATCTGCAGCGTACCTGCTAGAACACCTTTTCATATTCTCAAACCCACCACCAATTTATCAGATCCTCATAAGGATATTGTGAATGCTAGTATAAACAGGTTTAATATACTCCGTAATAATCTTGAAGCAGCTCAAATAATCATGAAGAATAATCACGATAAAAATGCAAAACAAACAAAACAATATGCAGTAGGCGATTTAATATATATACAAGTGTACGTACGAAAAGGTCTGAACTACAAACCAAAGCCAAAATTCGAAGGACCATTTGTGATCCTCGAACTTTTTGTGGCGAATAGGCTGAAAGTGCAGAACATAACCAAACCTACTGACATCCGCACAGTGTCCAGGGCGCACGTAAGGGCTTAACCCATTATGGGTTTGTATGAAAAACTCTCCTTTCTGTGTAATATATATAAAAAAAATCTCTCTCTGTAGAACATTTTATTTCGTGTGATTCGTTATTAAAAAAAAACATGTGTAATTACATATATTTTGCTATTTGCAGACTCCAACATTAAGCTTGTCTTGTTATATATCGTGCTGATTGTTCAAGTATTTTCTCGTGTGGGGTTAATCCTGTAAGTTCCTAAGTACTCTTTAATCATGGCTCAATCATTGAAAAGAATGAAGACCTTTTCGATACATACAGCAACATCATATTAGAAGTTGACATTGAAGGCTATTTTCTTACATGAGAATGATGTAATCAATTTGAAAACCGAACTGTCTTTTTGCTGAATCCTTGATTCAATACACAGAACCTATTTTCCTTCAAGTGACGAACACCCACTCGCTCATACCTTGGGTATTGCTGAGCTAATGTCCCTTGACTTGCAGAATAAGACAGCTGAAACAGAATGTTTAGTTCGTGATCTCCTTATGTGGTTAGTGCTGCATATCACTGTTGAAAGATGTAACCCAATTATCTTTGCCGCACTTAGTTTGTTTGGTTCTGCTGCAGGGTTAGGTTTGGGTATCTCTAATCGTCTTAAAATTAACGATCAGAATAAGATAACAGATGGATTACAACATGAACAAGAATTAATTCTTTCTGAACTCAATAAACAAATTAAATCAATTGACGAACTCATTTCAATAGTAAATGAACATTCAAGTAACTCAAATCATGTTCAGGACGTTCAATCTTTGCTCGCGACATTATCATACTATAATAAGAAGATGGATCATATAAACAATAAAGTTTATCATTTCATTGAAAAATCCAAAGATCATGTTGAAACTAGTACACTACTAAAGGAGTTCTTTCACTGAACGCTCGTACTAGAGTCGGTTACACTAGGCTGATCGAATCACATAAAATCGAATTCTATTATAGTTTAATATCAGTGAGCGTAGAGCAAAGTAAAATCATGATTAACATCCCTTTTATACCTTCCGACGCGTGGGAATCCTATAAAATTTCCCCAATTCCTAAGTACATGTCAAATAGCTCATTTCCAGTTATTTCCAATCTGTCTGGCTACGTATCAATTTCCCCTAACAAGGAAACTTTTGCGATCATCAAAGATCTGGAATCGTTCGTTAAGTGCTACAAAGCCATGGATAAGAAGGTTTGCACGGGAGACTCGTTTGAATTCCGGAATATTTCCGAGAGTTCATGCAAGTTGGACCTAGCACTCAATGGAACTTTGTCCCATACGCGAGAACACTGCTTGAATTACATGTACACCTATGACAAGTCTAAGTTCGCTCCCAGGCTGAACAATGGAACCTGGCTACGCTTTTCATCAGAGAAATTTGCGGTCATCTGCCCAGACGGTTCAGCTGCAGAATCTCACCTGTTCATCGCTGCTGACGGCTGCGAAGGCACAACAACCAACTACACATACCATGGAGTAAACACCATCATCCGGGGGGAAAACCTATTTTGCTAATTACACCTGGGGAACCACCCACATTGCAGCATTTTTCCTTCCTTACAATCCCTCCGTCGCCAAAACAATCCAAGATCTGGATACTATGGACCCCATCCATCCTGTTTTCACGTTTGAAGAAGCCACCCGCTATTATGCACTGCTAGCCACTGTTATGTGTATGTTGGTGATAATAATCGTCACGAATGTATTCGCTTGGCTTATGATCAAGAAAATGAGAAAGGAACAGTCAAGGAACATCAGAACTGATCAAGACCGGTTACCTTGGCCTTGAAACCCTGGGATATTAGGGTTATGTAAAACTGATCACTTTACATAGACTGTTGACTTGTTTTGTACTTGAGCATGGTTGAAAAGTGTGTTAGTATTTGGCTGGCATGTAATGTAGTTTTGGTTTATTCATAAGGCATTCCACATAGCATTACCGTGAAAAATAATCTCTGTGAATCAAAAACAAACTCTAAGCTGTGCGTCAGTACGCACCTGAAACCGTATATATGTGAGTAATTTATCTTTAACATTGCCTATATCGGTCGGTCTATCTTTCATTTCCCAAAAGGTACCATTATTTTTTGTTCTTATATACATATACAACCATGTACACATACATGCACATGTATTGCGAGTCATGTATAACTACTAGAAATGCATTAGTATTTCTAATGAATCAATATATTTATCTTTATGACTCGGGACCGTGTATTTTTCTTTTTTGCTGCAGCACAAGTATCATATTTGTATACATTCTTAGCACAAGTATTATCTTTTAGCACAAGTATTATTCTTTGTACACATTTTACAACAATTATTACCTTTAGTGTATATTTTAGCACGTGTACTATTTTACATTATCTCTGATCTTAGATTAACCATTTTCCCACATTCTGTTTAAAAACATTATTTGCAACTGGATGGACCTTATATGTATTTCTATTATGTAGCATCCCAGCAATATGTTATGATATTCCACATAAAAATGGAAATGTAACCTATTCCGTTATAAAAACACCGCTATGCTCTGTATAATAGGTCAATGAGGAAAAAACTCCCAAAAATACCTCGTCCGTTCAGGATGTGTGCAAGTGCCAACGCATTATATACAATACAAACGAACATACATCGCTTCCGTGGGTCGCCATGCCAGATCGAGCTCCCATGAGAACTAGAGTAAACAGAGGTGTCATCATTGCTCTCATGACCCAGATGTCAAGGATGTGCATTCGTTTGTCTAATACTGTTTACTTCCTAAAATCAAATTGTGAACTCTTTTACATTACCCTCTGACTATCTCTCCGTCACTCAAGTCACTTCAGAAAGCTCCTATCTCAAGATGTACTTCAACTTGTAAATAGCTAAGAAGAATATATGTTAATTTTTACACTTCAATGCGTTTCAAGATAATCCTTCAACATGACTGAATTGAGAGAGAGAGAGAGAGAGAGAGAGAGAGAGAGAGAGAGAGAGAGAGAGAGAGGCTGAAATGCACCTCGACAAACCAACTGCCGTTCACATTAGTCAATCATACAAAAACTCTGTGACCAACCACAATTCTTAGAAGTTGGTCCAGGTCACTACATACATGATACATATACATATACATACACATATATTTATACATATCTATATTATATATATATAAATTTATTAATATTTATAAATATATATAAAATATATATTTTATATATATAATTACATATACATGTATATGTAGTAGACTGGAGATGGCGGCGCAAGCAAGCCAAAGTATACGTCAGAACAGGGTGTCAAGAAGATATCCGGCTATCCAAGGTGACATTTATTAGCCGACGGGTTTCGTAACAACATCGTTACATCTTCGAGATTAAAAGGGAAAAACAAAAAAATTAAAAATACTTGGAATAAAAATAATGACTATAAGAGTCTTAACAAACTAAAAATATACAATAAAACAATAACATTCCAACGAAGCGCCTGCTATACTAACAGTTGAAAACGGAATGAAGTGAGATGGAAAAGAAAGCGGCGAAGAAAACATTTCAAGATAGGTACAATTGGACGTAGGAGGTGCGTGAGTTCAATTTGGGAACAATCTGCTTAATAAATAATGATTCTAAAATAGGTAGTTCGTGTAAACAGCTAGTCTGGCCCAAAACAGAAGTCTGTGTAATTAATATTCGTATTAGAAATTTTTGAGTGATTTCTAATATTAGAAAATTCTTGATTGGACAATCTGCAATCTGTACAATGAACGTAATGTTAGGATGTATTTCATTAATGTATGAGAAGAATTGATCGGCTTGGAAAGCTGATTTAAAAAGAACAAACGTGTCGTCAACAAAACGTTTGTATACAAGAGGATAAAAACTAAGGGATCAATTCTTCAACATGTTCTCCTCCAGGGAGCACATAAAAATGTTGGAGAACGTGGGACCAAGAGGTGATCCCATTAACCTATTTATATAAAAAATCTTTAAAAATAAAAGCAGTGTCCAGCAGTGCTCAATCCAATAATTTCTTGAAATGGTAACGATCGTAATTAAAATAGGTCACTGGGATCAATAAAAATCTTATTCTAAAATAACCTCAATAGTTTCAGTAACTGGGGCGTTTTTTAGACTATATTATTTATTAAGCAGCTAGTTCCCAAATTGAACTCGCACACCGTTCGAAATTGCCGATTTTTCCCTCAAAATCGCCTCCTCCGTCCAACTGTACCCCTCTTGAAACGTTTTCTTCGCCGCTTTCCTTTCCCTCTCACGTCATTCCGTTTTCAACTTGTAGTATAGCAAGTGCTTAATTGGAATTGTCTTGTTTAATTGTATATTTTTAAAATGTTAAGACTCTTATAGTCATTATTTTTATTCCAAGTATTTTTAATTTGTTTGTTTTTCTCTTTTGACCTTGAAGATGTAATGATGTTGTTACGAAACACGTCGGCTAATAAATGTCACCTTGGATAGCCGGCTATCTTCTTGTCACCCTGTTCTGATGTATAATATATATATGTATGTGTACATAATGTAGCACAAAGGCACATGTATATTTGGGAATATCCTTAAAACCACGATAGAATGGTGAGTGAAAAACTGGGAACTTGAAACAAGTACTTTCGTAGTTGATTCTACAAGCTCAAGTTCACAATGAATATAATAAGTTGACAGACTTTTATATACAAAAACAGAAAGGGGAGACTGGGTTACAGTTTGTTAATCTGGGCGGCTTGTTCTTTAAGCAAAATAGAGAAGGAGAGAGGATCAAGGGACAACCCAGGATGGAGATTTAAATACCTTGTTGATGTGGCTTCAATAAAAATGGATTCCAACAGATTTCTTTTGCGGTGATCTTTGAACCTGCAGAATATCGAGGAATTATCCAAGTTAATAGCATGGCTTGTCTTAAGCCAATAATCCGCAATGCCATTATTTGCTAAGCCTCTTGGTGTGGCATATTTGTGCTGAGAGTATCTCACCTTTAGACCTTTCGATGATTGCCCTATATAAATCTTATTACATTCTTTACAAGGAATTCTGTACAATATTGTTTGAATTTGACGGGCTATTCTTAATTAGTATATTTTGAGAAATAAGTTATCAATACTTTTTAAAATGGGTACAGCACGAATGAAATAAGGAATTGATTTGATTTATATAGATTTTTATTATGCCAAGCACTGGGGCAACTGAGTCCATTCAGCGTTGAAATTGAAATTGACAGTAAAAGGTATGAAAGGCGTTACAGGAGGAAAACCTCGCAGTTGCTCTATGAAACAATTGTTAAGATATGGTGGACAGTAAGATAGAAGAAAGAGAATATGAACGGAGGTACAGTAAAAGGAATGAAAGTAGTTGCAGCTAGGGGCCAAAGGGACGCTGCAAAGAACCTCAAGTAATGCCTACAGTGCACTGAATGAGGTGCACTGACGCACTAACCCCAAACGGGTAAATGAAATTAGGATGAAATGGTACATAGGGAAGACTCTTAAGTTCTTCGTTATCCCTGGTTGGATTGTAATATGTCTTTTTTTAATTTATTTTTACGAAGTTCCAAAAACATGGAGGTTAACATAATGAATCTCCTATTTTATCAATAATTTTAAACTCATCTTTAAAAAATTCAGGCCTACAAATTCTAAGAGCTGTACGATACATTCTGGATATATGACAAATTATTTGTGGGTTTCCCATATACTTTAAAACAAAAATTGGTGCTATTTCTAAAACCCAAGACATCCAAAAATGGTATACTCTTATTTTCTTCATATTCTATTGTGAATTTTATGGATAGTAAAAGATTATTAATTGTATGCAAGAAAATAGGAATAATTACATTTTCTTCTACAATACAAAAAAGTCGTCTACATATCTACCCCACAACACCTTAGAAAGTAAATTTCTTGGACTAAGTCAAGACTAAAAGAACTTTATGTAAATATTAGACAAAAGTGGCGAAAGAGGGTTACCCAAAGCCATACCAAAAATTTGTTCATAAAAATTACCATTGAAAGTGAATTTATAAAAAGGTATACCAAATTAATAATGACGTTGGTAGGTAATTCTAGATATTACCAGTCCAAATGTTGTAATAAATATTGAAGTCAGTCATTAATCGGAACTTTAGTAAATAATATTACATTAAAAATGGTTAATTTTCCATTGCTGGAGTATTTAATATGGGAGAGTCTACCACAGAAATCCACAGTTTTGTAAATGGGAACTTGAAATACACAAGATAGGTGATAGTAATTTAACTAGTTATTTAGAAGGTTTATAGCTAATAGGGAACGAATAGGGAAATCTCTTTTATGGGTCTTGATTAATCCGTGCATGAAAGGTAAAGATGGGACAATCATCGTCACTTTCTCTTTTATTGAACTGAATTCCTTTGGTATAGTTTTTATTTTAGAAATGAAACTTTTCATGACATCAACTAATGGGTCTTTCCGCAGCTTTATGTAAGTATAAGAGTCAGATAATAAGTTTTCCATTTTTTCCACATAACTAATTTTATCCATTACTGCAAAACAATTGGATTTGTCAGCTTTAGCAATATGCAAACTTTTATCTTTCTTCGTTTCTTGAATTGCATCTATAAACCTTTTCGGGAATTTCACTATTTTGTTAGGTATTTGAAGTAATCCGGAAAAAAGGGGACTTTAACTAAACTGATTGAAGGTGATATATTTGTGTTTATCTTTTCCAGTTTGGATATCTATGAAATGATGTTTGTGCACGACACTTCATCACTAATGGCATACGATAAACCATAACCTAGAGCACATTTAAGATTCTGGTTCAGTTCTTTGATTGAAAGGTTTATTACACAGTCATCTTTATGCTTGTTATTCCAGTCACTTACACGCTCAAGGGAAGTTAAATCCTCAGTGAAAAACGTCAAACGATGATGCTTTAAATTATCCCATGGATAATCACCACATGAAGAACACGGCTGGTAAACAATTTTACTTTCTTTGTGAAGTAATCTTTAGCTACAAATGTTATAAAAACATCTCCCTTAACGGAATGACGGCTAATTTCTCAAGTCACTTCTCGAGCGTCATCTTTCTGTGTTCTTTCAGTGCCCTTCGTTTCTTCTATTAAATTCGTTGACGTCTGAGTTACCTCTAAATAGCTGTGCTGAAACATTTGACTTGGGGCATGATATGACCGGGCCTTACTACATTCCTTCCCTTTTGATAATTCCCGAGATGAAAGTCTAGACATGGCTTGCATGTATGCAAGACTAAACGCTCTTAGTACGGAGGTTATTTTATCTCCTATGTTATTTTTGCCATTTATGTTTGAAGTTTTGGTAAAAGCGATAAGAGAGATTCTGATGACCCCGCCAGACGATTAATCTTTTCTAAATTTCGATGAAGAATTGGGCAGAGTCACGTCAAGTCTCCGCTGACAGCCACCAAGAATTCAGCCCATGATGGGAGTCATGAATGAATAACAATCATCTGGCGTCGTGACTACCAGGCTCATTGACGCCGAACGAAACCGTTTGGACAACCAATTTGGGGAAAATACACACACATCCAAACACACACACACACATTATAGAAAACTCTTAAAATTCCACATCAGTTATTGTACCACAGCTAGCGTAAAGCCACTACATAAACACTAAACAAAACCAAAGCTAAATTATTATCATTATAAAAATAGTTTAACCAGACCACTGAGCTGACTTTCAGCTCTAATAGGGCTGGCCAGAGGGATTGGATAAAATGCAAGGTCTAGGCCAAAGGCCAGGGACTGGGACCAAACAGGTCATGCAGTATAATAAACATTAAATTAAAATTAAATTAAAAACTGCACAGAGGCAGAGGCATTAATACTAGAACACAAACAGGCAATACATACATTTATACTCACGTTTCCACACATACATATTAAAAAACCAAAATGAAAAACTACACACATATACACAAAAGTGACATACCTAAATTTCCTTAAAAACACCAATTTGTTTTAAAAACTCAATAAAACACTTATAATCATACTGCGCTTCTTCACCGAATATCTTTGCCAAACTGTAACTACCATCTCTATCTCTTTTGTCTTTAAAGTACTCCTCTCTCAGTTTCCGATGACTAGGACATTCAACTAGCAAATGCTTAATAGTCATCGGGACGAGGCAGGCGTCACAGTAAGGTTGGCATTCACCGCTCATGAGATACCCAAGAGTCAATCTTGAATGTCCTATACGGGGGCGGCATATCCTTACTTCCCATTTCCTAGGCCTAGATTTATATTTTCAAGGATGTTATGTGTGGCAAACTCTCATTTTATTTGGTCCTACTTCGTTCCATTGCTGTTCCCATAATCTTGCAATGAACTTAGATATACGAGGAAAAAAAAGTCTCTTTATGGTACAGCAATTGGTCTTGCTATCATATTGGTTGCTGCTGATTTAGCAAGTTGGTCTGCTTTTTCATTTCCATATATATTTACGTGTGCTGGGACTCAGCAAAAAGATATATTAATCCCTCTACGCTGATGTAGAAATACTCACTGAGATTTTCAATGTAACTGGATGATCAGTATTGAAAATTTCAAGTGCCTGTAATGCAGTTTTGGAATCACAAAAGATGGTGATATTAGTGGAATTCTGGAGGGTTGCAATATGTTCCAACGCTGTTAAAATTCCATGCAGTTCCTCCGTGAAGTTCGATGCTATGATGGGTAGTGCTCCTCTGCGGCTAAAATCATCACTATAAACTCCACATCCGACCCCATCATCAGTTTTGGAGCCATCGGTAAAAACAAATGTAGAGCCTGAGTGCTGTGCAGTATGTTCTAAAAATAATGTTCTGATTTCTGTATCTGATTTCTCTCTTTTAGTACCTTTAAAATATTTACAAAATTTAATTACAGGTAATTTCCATGCTGGGGTAATTGGTAAATTAACTGGACATACAGGATTTCTTAACATATTCATGGTTTGTTTCCAAGTACTTTTTTACTCTAGAACTAAAAGGCTCAGGAAACCTTGGATGATTTTCATAAAAGTTGTTGAAAGAATTTCTATTTGCTGCTTCAAAGGCTTTAGAGTTGGGGATTCTCTGAACCCTAAACCAATACCTGATAACTGATGACTGACGATATAACTCAAGTGGGATTTCTCCCGCATCAATTAATAAACTTAAGATGGGAGAAGATCGGAAGGCACCCATTGCTAAGCGTATACTAGTATGATGTACTGAATCTAAGATAGCAAGATGTTTAGATGATGCAGAATATATTTCACATCCATAAAGTAACTTTGAAATAATAAGCGATTTGTGCAGTTTTATAATTGTCTGCACCCCAGTTAGTATTAGATAATACTTTCAAAATACTTGAAGCTTCAAGGCATTTGTTTTTAATGTGTTTCAGATGGGGAAGCCAATTGAGTTTTCTGTCGAATATGAGGTCTAAGAAACGTACCTCTTCGACACAGGGTATTCTGTAGTCATACAGATAAAGGTCTGGGTCGGGATGTACCCCCCACGTGGCAAAAATGCATAACAGTATTCTTACTGGCTATTTTAAATTTCTGCTGTTCTGCCCAGTTTACGATCTTATTTACTGTCAACTGTAATTTCGGTTCTGCAACAGACATTCGTGATGCAGCAACCGATATTTAAAGATCGTCTACGAATAGGGTACTCAATACATACTTGGGTATAACAGACGCGACACCATTTATTGCTAAAGCAAAAAGTTTGACACTAAGCACACTCCCTTGTGGGACACCCTATTCTTGGCATCTTCTATCTGATAATGTGCTGCCCACTTTAACTTGAAAATATATACATTTCAAGAAGGCTTTAATGAATAGGGGTAATTTTCCTCGTAGACCACAGGTACGAATTGTCTTAAGAATGCCGTGCCTCCAAGCAGTATCATAAGCTTTCTCAATATAAAAAAAAAAATAGTTATGTGGTGCTGCTTGGAGGCAAATGCTTCACATATGGAGGTTTCCAGCTGCAGTAGGACATCTACTGCCGAGTGCATTTTTCTAAATCCACATTGTGAGGGTGAGAAAATATTATTACGCTCCAAATATCAGACAATTCTTGTATTCACCATTTTTTCCATTAGCTTGCATAAACAGCAAGTTAGTGCTATTGGTCGATAGCTAGCCACTGAAAAAGGGGTCTTTACCTGGTTTAGCAAAAGGTAAAACAAAAGCCAATTCCCATATGGTTGGGTAGCTACTTTCATGCCGTAATCAATTAATTATACTTATTATAAAGAGTTTTGAATTTTTTAAAATATGCCTAAACATTTCATAGGGAATTTCATCCGGCCCAGGGGCAGTGTTAGTGCTGCTGGCTAGGGCAGCATCAAATTCCCTTTCCGTAATGGGTATATTATAAGGCTCAACCCTATCTGTGCAAAAGTCTAATGTCAGTTGTTCTTCTCTTCTTCTATATTAATATCCAGGGGAACTATCAGATTTTTTTAAAACTTGAGCATAATGATCGGCGAGTTTGTCACTAGATCTTTTGCGTTGGCGATGAGGTGGTTATTAATTTTAAGTACTGGGGACGGATTAGGAGTAAATTTCCCGGCAATCTTTTTTATTTTCTTCCATATACTGCAGATAGGTGTTCGACGGTTAATGGAGGATACAAATGATGCCCATGACTGCCTTCTTGCAGTTTTCATTGCCTTTCGAAAAAGATCTTTATTCTGTTTATATATTATCATATTTGCAGTAGTTCGGTGTCTACGATAACGCGTAAGTGATGTTCTTGTGACTCGGTGTAACAATGTGAGCTCTTCAGACCACCATGGGACTGGGCGTCACCTAAAAAGACCTGTAGTTTTTGGTATAGAATGTATACCTGCTGTATGGAATGTCCCATTTAATAAATCGATTGCATCATCCGCTGTTGGGAAGTCATTTGCATCACTTTCTATTTCGCTTATCTCTTTAAATTTGTTCCAATCTGTTTTTTCAATATTCCATTGTGGAGAACTTTGAACTGGTGGGTCATCATTGGAATTTATTATTGTGGGAGCATGGTCACCGCTTTGCCAGTCATCATTTGTCTTCCTTCCGATATCCATCGTGCAATTGGATCTAGATATTGTAAGGTCTAATCATGAGACTTGTACCTGTCTGGATATGATAATGAGAGGGTAGTCCAATCTTTAAAAGTCCTAAATCTTCATTTTCTGTTATGGGAGCTTTAATATTCCCTTTTTGATTTGATGTCACATCTCCCTATAAAGGATGTCTGCCATTTAAGTCTCCCATGAGAAGAAAAGGCCGCGGAAGCTGATGAAGTAAAACAATTGATGAAGTAAATCAATTGGCTCTTTTCGAGTGATGGGATTGATTGGTGGAAGATAAAGGGAACAGTGTGTGGATTTTCGTCTTAAGTGAATTTGAACCGCAACCGCCTGTAAAGGTGTATTTAATGGGACTGGAAAATGAGGAAGATCCCTGCGAACATAATATATAAGGCAACCTCCATGTCTTCCCACTTCCAAGTTATATTGTGTTCTATTTGATATATACTAGTCTCTTGGGCAGGGTGTGTGGACATCAAGCATTATTTCTTGTAAACATACAGCAATAGGGGTGTATTCATAGAGTACGACTAAGTTCCTCATATTTTGCACGAAGTCCCAGGCAATTCCATTGTAGAATTGAAGAGAAGGTGTGTCTGTTTTGGAGGGCAGTCCTCTATTCAAGGTCATTTTTGAATGCTCAGTGGATGGGAAGCGTTACTTGTAAGTTTTGGATAACGAGTGTTTTTCTTCGACAGCTTGCTCGTTGATTTTGATTTGATCCTTTGTCGGAGTTAATGGAGGACAGGCTGAGGGTGTTCTTACTCTCTTCATTTGTTTTTTTTTTTCTTCTAAAGCCATCAAATCATGGCAGCAGAGATTCCGCCTGAGGAGTAGAGGGAGGTTTTGAAGGAGATATCAGTTTATTACATGGAATGTTTTTAATATCTGTCTTGGTCGTTTGTGCTCTAACCTTACTAGGGTGAGAACTTGGCCCAGTATGTCGGGCCACTGGAGTAGAGGCATCCCTCATTGAGGATGAGGAAGGATCAGCAGATTGGAGTGGAGCCCTAGTGGTGAAATATTGGACCACAGGGGCAGAGGCATCCTTCATCGAGGATGAGGAAGAAGTAACGGACTGAAGTGGAGCCCTTGTGGTAGTAAGAGCTTTAGAATAACTCTTGGCTCTTCCCAAGAGTCGTTTTGTAAGTCCAATACTGATGTGTTCTGTATATGCTTTATTAACTGCTGCTGTTCCAAGTTTTTAAATTCTTCACATATTTTATTAACTGATTTGTGGTCTAGCTGACAATTAATACATTTAGGTATATCTGAGCATGGGCCATGCTCTAGGGCAGAGCAATTATCACACATCTTATCATTTTTACAAACTTTTGATGGATGTCCAAATTTAAAACCATTAAAACACTGTAATGCTTTTGGACGAAAAAATCTAACTCGCACTCTTTCATTTTCTATTATTATATTAGATGGTACATTACTGTCTTCAAAAGTATAAATCATCATATTGCCATTTGGGACCTTTTTTACTTTCCATACAGTTGGTGGACACATATCTAAAATTTCTGCCTCGGTAAACTCGTACAAGTCTTTATCAAAAACAACGCCTCTTCCAAAGCTAAAATTTAGGTGAGGACTAATTTTCTTTATTATATCACTGCTTTCAACTTTCATCATTGGTATCATCTGTGAGTGAGTTTTAGATTTTGCATGAATTAGCACAGAACTATTATCGAACCTAGTAATATCACCACTAATTATGCCACCTACATTTTGCTCAAGATACCTACTAAACTTATAATAGTTGAAATTCTCCTCCTTGGCTTTTACTAACAGCCATTTAGGAGGTTGGGGGACTCTTATTTGGCCAATGGTGCTACTATTGGAATTGACTGGATTCCATTCTGCAGGTTTATAAATGTCTAACTTTCTTGGGGCTTTATCTGTTAAGGCTCCTCTAATTAATGAGTTAGATACTTTCAAAGTATCAAAACTACAGGTTGCTTTAAAAGCATCTTCATTTTTATCAAATGTTACCTAAGCTTCCCATTTTCCTTCTATATCATGAAAGTTCATACGAATCTCAGCTATACTACCAAACATATTCAAAGAGGTCGAGATATCCTCATAGCTACACTGAAGTGGAATATTTTCCATATGTATAAATTTCAAATGTTTTACTCTACTATTAATGGCATCTGGGGGATATAAAGAATGGTCTTTGTTTGAGCTAGTAGTCGTCAACGGTGCCAGTGAGTCCAGTTTCCCGGGGGACCTACCGGGGGGTATAGTCCCGTAGTCCGTTATCCATATTTAGTTCACAAAAAAAAAAAAAAAAAAAAAAAACTCACTTATCCACACACATACACACGTATGCTCTTACATACACTCACATATACTTATATGCATGTGTACATACATACATATACTCATGCACATAGTTTACATACATACAAGTATTACCACTTGGTTATATCAAGAAAGTATCGTGAGTCACTTAGGTATTCGCATTCTCCATCAATGGCACAAGTATGAGTTGACTCCCAGTGGTCCACCCCATGCCCTACCCTTTCGTTTACGGTGGCCCAGGTATAAGCCAATCCGCCTGCTGGGAGTTCTGCCCCCACTAATGGGAATCAACTCCCCACCCCAAAAGTATTGGTGGGCTTCCGGACAAAAGCCAGGAGTCCCATCCCCAAAACACCATCCCCCCCCCCCCCCCCAGTCCCTGGAGATGGTTCCGCCCTCAAGATAGCAATGGGAAAATCCCATTACTAACTCTCAGGTCCAAACCATATCAGGTGGTGACTCAACCACCACAACTCCCACTATTAGCTTCAAATCCAAACCCTATCTAACCCACGATCCCTTCTCAGACTCACCTTAGCAGTTAAATTAGACGGAAGTGGAAATGTCCACACCAGTTAATGCCAAAAGTTTGTAGGCGTTCCGTCAGGATCCGGCCTTCACACGAGTGAAGGCAGGATCCCTTAACCCTTCACCACGTGAAGGAACCTACTCGAGGAATGATGGGAGTTGCAATAAACTTCAGTAAAGACGCATTTAGGAAATGCAATACTTAACCATAGATTTGCTTACACACACGTGGAGATTTCTAGTATTCCATTACTCGTTCAAATTACACACATATCTGTTCACTGCTAAGATCCGAGATTCAGAGCTATAGTGAGCGTAGTCGAGTGATTCATTCCAAAAAGATGTTTACTAAAAATCACTAACGCCAAACTCTCACGTTTATTTAATGCATTCTATACTCCTGCCTAGTTACCACGGTCACACTGTAGAAATACAAAACAGATAAAATTAAATTTGACCATAAAAGTGTTTATCGAAGTTTGATCCGGTGGGATATCAGCTTCAAGCACAAGGTTTCACCTTGCTTGAAACAAATTCTTCTCTTTGTAGGGGATGCATTAAAGATGACCTGCTTTTCTGGGCGGAGATTACGACAGGTATTAATACATCATTTTTCCTCTTGACGCATATTTTTCTTAGGGGGAGGGAGTGAGTAATGACTGTATTTATAATACTGCACAAAGCTGGGGCACCTAGTCAGCTGTATGCAGACTATGTAGTCCCAGAATCATGTATTTACAAAAATACAAATAACATGAGTAAATTAGCTTACACATAGACATCAGGTAAATTAGAGAGGCACACGGGCACAGAATTAAGCATACATACATATTTGATATATATATATATATATATATATATATATATATAATATATATATATATATATATATATATATATATATATATATATATATATATATATATATATATATATATATATATGTATATATATATTTATATTTATATATATATATATATATATATATATATATATACTTTATCATTAATATAACTATATATTACTATAATGTATATATATATTTATATTTAATATATATATATATATCTATATATATTACTAATATATATAAGATACACCACCATAGCCTGCTAAACACACAACTTTATACCTTCGAGTCCTGTCCGTTTCCCTTTGTGCTCATACAAGAATACAAAAGACTACCATTCTTGGAAAACTATGGAAAAAAAATAATGATAATGGCGAAAAAAATCCATAGTTATGCAAATGTTCATATAATCAAATATAAATCTTTACAGAAAGCTTTCGGGAATCTGTTCGATTCCCTTTTTCAATCTGAGATTGACAAGGGGAATCGATCAGTTTCCCGAAAGTTTTCCGTACAGATTTACCTTTAAATACTATATACATACACTTAACTGTGGATTTCTTTCTCCATTTCAAGACGCATGCTACTATGAGTATTTTTCATAATAATAATAATAATAATAATAATAATAATAATAATAATAATAATAATGTGAAGTAATTTATCAGAGCAGTAAAATGAAGCCGATGTCGTTAATGACCAACGACGAGGCTGAACGGCATTCATAGGAGTCAAGTAGGGGTACTTGATGAACATTAGCTCTTCTTTTCATTTAGCCGAAGAGACGCTCTGAAAAGAGGGGATGAAAGGGCTCTCGACGGCGGGAGAACAATGCTTATAATGCTTACCAGGAAAAACGGGTGCTCTTTTGACGGAAGGTTTTATTCATTAGACCTTTGGTGATTCAGGTTTCTGTTTGGAAAAGTTATTCAAAGGACGTGTTCGTCTCATAAGAGGGGCCTTGAAATATTTGATTATGGCTTCATTTGGGAAATGGGGCGTAGTCTCATTAATGTTTTGAGTGGAAAAGGGCGTCGCCTCTCTTCGCCCCTTGGCTGGGAAATCTGTACCTTGCTTTGCTCAGTCTAAAAAAATGAAAAAAAAAACTATATGTTGCATGAGAAGATTTCAACGTTTTAACATTTTCATTCCTTTATGAACCGAGAGAAGAAATAATTTCTCAGAATATTCCTAAAACTAAGAATTACTAACAAAGGGTTATCGGTATGTCGTATTTTACTATAAAAAAATAAACAACTGTGATCATTCTAATTCCTATAAATCATTTTTCATTTTGGATCTCCATTAACAAGCAAGTTTCTATGCTTTATTATAATTGTATGGAGTTTATACATTCTTAGACTGATCTTCCTATTCTTATGAAAACTCTTCATGCTTGATTAAGTTATATTACGTTCCAACGTAGTCAATCAATATGCCAGATTTTTCGCGACTGTTTTCTCTAACATGAACGTCTTAACCGATTTATTGATACAGTGCTTGAATAGAAATTAGTAAAGAGAGAGAGAGAGAGAGAGAGAGAGAGAGAGAGAGAGAGAGAGAGAGAGAGAGAAATTATTTCATGTAACGTTTCTTGCGAGATATTTTACAGTCTTAACCACTGAAATTCTCTTCAGAATTGCATTTGGGCGATTGCAACCTTTTAGTAGTCAGTTCTTGTTGCCGAAAACTTTACAGGTTCATGGCTTCCTGTGATAAGGTGAATTGAAATTTGAATTGAAATTATTAATAAACAAAATAAATTTTTCTTAGAGCTCTACTTAAGACGTCACTGCTAATGTAGGTTAATGCAGGAGTGGGTCCTGGGTTAATGTACGTCCCTATTTTGTACTGCATTGTCAGTTTATTAGTGGCAAGGTGTTATATGAACTTTTATTCTTGGTTTTTGTCTGCATCAAATTGCTTCCTCAATTTATCTTCCTCCTCTCATTCCTTGAATTGTTTTTTTCCGCTGAACTCGAGCATAAAGCCCTATTACCAAAATCAGAGCCTTATTCATTAACTAAGTTATTTTTCCTTTAATGAAAAATGGAAGACTTTTCAGTTTTCGTGGCAGAGAATTTATGAGACAAGGATATTAGGTTTAGTTTACTGTAAAACTAATGATCTAATTGTAAAACTATTGTAAATCTGTTTAACGTGTAAACAAGTAATATACCTCGTCAAGTACCCTATATTCAAAGTTAAAGTCGGACGGAACCCTGGAGTGAAAAGGGAATCTTTAACAAACAAAGGGAATCGAAGCGTACATGGGGTCATTCCTCATTCTTCCAAAGTAAAACTTTGAGAGGAAATCTTTAAAGAAAAGAATTTCCTCAGGTTCCGGGCGAAGAAAATTAAAGTGAGAAGTATCAGAACATCCCATCCCTGTTTTATTGACTTCTATAAAGAATTCTTGAAGGTCTTTCTCTAAAGCTAAAAGTTTCAACAGTGAATTGTTGGGGGCTAATAAACGCCTGAAGGATATCGCTTGGAAGTGTCAACAAACAATTTACTCTGGCTTCTTTCCATTACGAACTGGGCGGAAATTCTACTTTTATCTTGGTAGTATAGTATGTATTTATTATATATATATATTATATATATATATATATATCTATATATATATAGGTATGTATATTAAATATATATATATATATATATATATATACTTTATATCTATATATTAGAGTATAATCATAGAGTATTGTACTATAAATAAATATATATATACAGAATATATATATATATATATATATATATATATATATATATAGGATTGTATATACATATATATTATCTATATATATATATATATACTAATAATAGGTATGTATATAAATATGATATATATATGTATATAATATAAATATATATCATATATATGTCTAGGTAAATTGTATATAAAATATTCTATATAATATATAAGATATATATATATACGATAATATATATATAGGTATGTAATAAATAACTATAATATATATATATATATATTATATATATATATATATATATTATTAGGATATAATATAGGTATGTATATAAAATTATATTAATATATATATATATATATATATATATATAGGTATGTATATAACTAAAGATATTTTTATATATATATACATATATATTTAGATATATAATATATATATATATATATTAATATAGGTATGTGTGTATTATATATATATATATTATATATAATATATATATATATAATATATATTATATATATAATATATATATATATTATGAGAGAGAGCAGAAGACGAGAGAGAGAGAGAGAAGAGGAGAGAGAGACGAGAGAGAGAGAGAGAGAGAGAGAGAGAGAGAGAGAGAGAGAGAGCTTGATCGTTCCCAGGTGACCCTAAAGCAGTCTATCCAGCTGTTAAATGTGATCAGTGCTGGCTTGGGACAGGAACAGGGAATGGGGGCTAGTATCCTCATCCATGATCATTTTATGGGGAAATCGGATATCTTCTGACGTTTTTCCCTCCCAAGTGGAAAAGGAAAAGTTATTTACATATATACATGAATACATGCAGTCATGCGCTCATGCACACCAATATAGATATAATATATGAAAGCCGGCATTGTACAGAATGCCTATCCAATATAAAAAGTGCCAAAAATCAGCCTTCAAAGTATGAAATACTTCATATTTCATACATTTCCTGGGCATTCTATGTAATGCCAAAAGGCAAACCGGCAGAATGTAGCATATGGTAGTCTCGTTACTGGGCAGATTGTGGAGGTGAGGAAATGGAAGGTTATGGGGTTGGCAATTATTATGAATGTGACAGAAGACTAGTTTTACTGACTTGCACCAATGAATAGTACACTCAGAAAAGGGATTCTGTTATCCTAATCCCGTTCTTTTTAAAACTTAAATTTTGATCCATACGAATCTGATTCTACATCACGAGGACAACGAGAAATAGATGGATCACATATATACATTAATCAACTAGTTACACTATTCTGCTGCATTCTCTGTTTTAATGAACTACTTGTCAGCTCTGCGAATCAACGAAATCTTTCCAAGGGTATACAGAAACATATCTTATTTTTGTCATATTACTCTCATGAGTATTATAGATTTACCACGAAGTCGCACGAGCTTTCCAGAGCTTTGAATATTTCATCTTCCAGTACCAAGAAATAAAAGTAAAAGGAATCCAGTTCAAAGTGTTCACACAGAGTTCTTATAAACAAACTTGTCTTATTCAATACGTGTATATCAGCGAATTGACTGAAATTGCAATTATTTCGTCCTTCTTCTCGGTCACATCTGTCTGGAACTGCATCCATAAATTTAATCACTTGCTGAATAGCAAATGGCAACTTACATTTCAGCTGTTGTGACGAATTTAAACTTTCAATGGAATGATTAATCATTCTGGTAATAAAGGGGCATTAACACTATTCAAAACCCATTTGAAAACTACACAAAGTTTAATAACATGAATATTTTGGTCATGTATGTTGCATTATGTTACTCTATTTTGGTTATCGAGTTTCAACAAATGTAAAAGTGCGATGGAAGTGATTAATAATATATATTAATTATATATATATATAATAATATTATTATATAGATATATTAATATATATTAATAGATTATATATAATATATATATAACGGATATATAGCTATTATATATATATATATATATATACATATACGTATATAAGATATTGACATAATATACGCTATATATATATATGATATATAGATTAGATATATCTATATACGTAGATAGAGAGATATATAATATATTACGTGTGTGTAATAGAGATATATATATATATATATATATATATAGATATATATATTATATAGTATATATATATATATAATTATATATGTATATATATATTATAGATATATATATATAGTGATACATAGTATATATATGATATAAGGATATATATATTACCATATATAGTATATATATATATGATATATATACGGGTATATACACTATATATATATATATAATAATATATATATACTATTACGTATATTATATTATAATATATATAGATATACGTGTGTGTAGATATAATATTAGAAGCTAATATATTATATATATATAGATATATATATTTAATATATATATATATATATATATATATATTTAACATACATACATATATCTATATATATATATAATACACATATAAACACACACATATATATCTATATATTAGATACACGTATATATATATATATTATATATATATATATTATATATATATATATATATATATATATATATATATGTACACCACCAAACACATTCATGTTACTTGTAGAGGCGATGAGCGTTTCCCGAAACTATTCTCTCCCATCAAACTGTGTAGTTCTCAAATGTGTTTTGAACTACAGTGTTAATGCTCCTTAATTACCAGAATAGTTAATCATTCCATTGAAAGTTCGAATTTGTCACAACAGTTGTAATTTGAGTTGCCATTTGCATTCAGTGAGTGATTTCGAGTGACAGGCCTGATCGAGGAAAAGAACGAAATAACTGCAAGTTCAGTCAATTCGCTGATATACATGTATTGAATAAGACAAGTTTGTTTATAAGAACTCTGTGTGAACACTTTGAACTGAATTCCTTTTACTTTTATTGCTTGGTACTGGAAGACACAACATGCAAAGCACTGGAAAGCTCGTCACACATTGTGGTAAATCTATAATACTCATGAGAATAATATGACAAATGAGATTTACTTCTGTTTACCCAAGAAAGATTCCGTTGATTTGCAGAGTTGAGAAGAGCTAAACACGCAGTTCATTAAAACAGCGAATGAAGCAGAATAGGCATCATATATAGTGTAATCAGTTGATAATATTATTAAAAAAATTAATGTATAAATGTGTTTTAGATATCTCTCGTTTACTCGAGATGAATCGAGTTGAAAATAGAATCTAGGCCAAAGGCCAAGCACTGGGACCTATGAGGTCATTCAGCGCTGAAATGGAAATTGACAGTAAAAGTTTCAAAGGTGTAACAGGAGGAAAACCTCGCAGTTGCACTATGAATCAGTGCTAGGAGAGGGTGAAAAGCAAGAAGAAGAGACAGAATATGAACGGAGGTACAGTAAAAGGACCGAAAGTGTTTGCAGCTATGGGCCGAAGGCACACTGCAAAGAACCTTAAGTAATGCTTACAGTGCACCGCATGAGGTCCACTGACGGCACTACCCCCTAACGGGATCCTCGTGATGAAGAATCAGATTCAGATGGACCAAAATTTAAGTTATCCATAGAACGGCATAAGGGTAACAGAATCCTTTTCTGTGTGTACTATTAATTAGGGATTTCACAAATCACCAGTTCACAGTAAACAAAAGACCCGGTTTCCGGTATTCTATATTCACTTCACCATTTAAACTAATATTTCAATACAAGTTAGAATTTGATTATCCGAAGGATTCGTTCCCTAAATAAAAGAAAATAGATTTCCACATGCTTAATGAGCACTTATATTTTTGAAATCCCTCACCACATCATTAAGAAAGCGGATTTTGAAGTCTGGTCATTTTTTTGACAATGAGAGCCCCCCAAAAATATACAACAATTGAGATCAAGACCTGATTACGGGAAAAATCAGTGAAATTAGTAATATTTTAGACATATACGGTCCTTTTGCATTTAGCTAACCAAATACTATCTAGTTTGTTGTCCCTGACGTTTACAGAAGAGAAAGCAATACCAACAATACCCTGAAACCAATGAATATAAATCCTCTAATTGGCTGCAATGAAGAAAAAAAAAACTCTTCCTTGTTTGAATAGTTCTCTTGTGTGCTACCGAAATCATTATCGACTGAAAATGAGTGGCATTACTGTACGAAATATAACGATCTTTTTTCATCCCTTTGTTTTATTTCCATAGCCATTCTTCATGTATACGCACACACTTATTAGTATCTATTACTTATTTGTATGATATATGTGTGTGTGTGTGTGTGTGTATATGTATATATATATATATGTGTGTGTGTGTGTATATATATATATATATATATATATATATATATATATATATATATATATATAATATATGTATATATATATATATATATATATATATATATATATAGATACTATATATATATATATCTATATATATATATATGAACATATATATATAATTTCAAAACCCTGGATATAATCCAATCCAACCGCCCACCTGTCGACCTGAGTAACTGACATCAATAAAAGGGGCATGAAGCTAGCCGCCTTATAAAACTTTTGCGACTTGACGAGAAACATATTTTTTTCAGTTTTATACCACGCCCTCCACAGGACTGAAAGAAAGAAAGAAAAAAGAACAAACAAATTGTACACACACACACACACACACACATTATATAAATAAAATAAATATAAATATATATATATATATATATATATATATATATATATATATATATATATATATATATATATATATATATATATATTATATATCTAATAAAAGGAGCCCATAAAAACACCAAAATGTAGAGAGAAAAGTACTATATTTCAGAGACTGCTGTCTCTCTCTTCAGGTATATATATATATATATATATATTTATATAGATATAATATATATCTATAATATATATAGACATTAATAATATTATCTAATAATTATAGGGATTCATATTTTAAATATTAAGATATTTATTTAATAAGATTTTATTATTTTATATATCTATCTATATATATATATATCTATATATATATATATATATATATATATCTATATATATCGTATATATATATATATATATATATATATATATATATCATATATATACGATATAGATATATATATATATATATATATAATATCTGCAATTGATTCACCTTGATAGAAAGACTGAAACCAGTGGTTGTAGTACATAAGACATCCTTTAGTTAGTCACGACTACCGGTTTCCGAGTAACCGTCTCCATCATCAGGTCTGACGACAAAAACGCAGAGAGGAAAATTAAAAAATCAATCACACACGAACACTAGAATACAGTAATGTTACACAATAGGTTATATATAAAAACTGGTAATAAAAAAACCTGGTAATATACAAGCATAAAAAAAGACGAAATAAAGCAATATTAAAAGAAACAAATACTTGCGTCATTAAAACATGCACAACACACTAACTAAAAATTAAAAACATCATTTCCGTTGTACTCTCTTTGTTACTGAGGGAAGGTTTCAACTTTAACGTGTACAGACTCTCCTCTATTTTCCAGGAAACGTATCAAAATGCAAATTGTTCTACGAGAAATTTCCCACAATGTCCGATACACTTCTTTTGTATATTGCATTGGTTTGATGCTACTCGCACGAGAAGGCTGTTGCTCTTTTTCGGAGACCCCTTTACTTGAAGTACTACCTAAGAATATCATCTTTCAGAGGTGTCCTTCCTCCTTTATTCTCGCTTAGGATAGACAGTGAATATTCATTGGCGGAATTACCACCCTTATACCCAGACACCTACCCAAAGTACACAGTTTATGATAGATATCTGAGCTTTTTCTCTACTTTGTTTCGTGAGTTAGGCCTTCTGGTACTAAGAAGATTTCAGTGGGGTCATCACATTCCTTCACATCTATGTTTACACCAGAGCTGGTACAAGATAACCCTTTACTTGACACACATATTACAGAGCATTTTAAATCCTGCCCTTCTACAACTGCAAGTGGCTGTCATACATCCTTTGAGACATTTGCATGATATAATGTTCAAAAGATCTAGAGGAGCAGGGTCTTTATCTGTAGTGATTGGGGCTAGTCCATTTCCAGTCATCTCCCAACCCCAATCTGTAGGTGACAAGTCACTTCCTAGCCATTTCTAAACTTGGAGATAAGTACGTAGAGAATGGGAAGCAAAAGGAAGCTAAGTTAAATGTACTTTTACTCACTGATTTGGCAGAACATTGCTATCTTAAGACGCCAAAGGATTCACATTCTTTGTTCCCATACAACCGAAAGATGAATGATTTTCCTGCTTCAGCAATCTTTGCAGGATCTGCATGTGGTTTCTTAAACACAGCTACAAGTTCCTGAAGTTCTTCATACTTTTTAAGGAGGTTTACAAACTTTGGTTTCCCTTGTTTGAAAAAGGCAGAGGTGGCATCAGCCCCACTAAATGCATGCAAAAAAAGAATGTTGTCTTTAATGACTGATCCACACTTCATGGAGACTTGTGTGTACAGTTTGTTCTCTGTTTTTCCTTTGCCTTACTTTAGGAAGTTTATGTTATTTTGTGATCCTACTAAAGCCGTCACAAATTGCAGCTTTCCGTAAATATTTTCCTTTCTAAATCCCCATTTGACTGGCCTAAAACGCGTTTATCCTAACAGATCTTCCTATGTGTTCAAACCATCGTACAAATGCTTGGCGCTTTGTTTTTCCCACCTAAACTGCACATTCCGGCAATTACACTCGTATTTATAAACTACATAGACTGGTGTTCTGGGAGTACGATGTCTGCATTTAAACAAGCTACCAATGGTATACTTAGGTTTGAACACTACTCTGACATTAACTTGGGGATAAAATTCTCTTATAAGTGTTAATAGTTTATCTTTAACGGAAAAACTCTTGTTACCACAGAAAAACATTGTACTATATAGCACCGCTTTATTGGCTTTTGAAATAAGACACTTTCGGGAACAACAACTTTTATAGCTGTTTACGACCACTTGTATCTATGAAAGCAATATCAAAACCGTAGTTTTGAAGCATTCTCTTATAAACTGAAATTTGGAATGAAGACTAAATAACGTGAACAAATGTTAAAGGCGCGGGTTACGAGTGTAGATACTAAATTACGTTTATAAACTATAGGGATGGATGAAGAAAATTTCGTTGAGCCCTGTAAATGTTGGTTTCCTGTATACTGATGCCGAAAAAGTATCTACATACCGTCGGTAGAACAGTGGTTTAAAAGAACTGGGACAATTATTTAGCCAAACAACTTAGTGATGAGATGAAAAGGCATTGACCAAAGTAGCACCGAGTGGGTTTCGCTTTGCTACGCCATCTTTTTGTTTCTACACATTTGTGTTAAACATAAAATAACATTCAGACGCAGCTAATGTGAGCAGTTTGCGTAACTGTTGCTTATTAAAATGCTGTAAACTGTTGAGTCATTAAACACGTTCTTTCATATATCAATGGTTTCTGTTAAAGAAATATTACTTAATTATGGATTTAACATCGAAACTTACATGGACACAATTACCTGTTCTAGATCGCAAAATTTCTTTGGTAAAAGTAAAAGAATCTTTAACTGTATACTGATTACATGTTACAGAAGCTAAAATACGAACAAGAAACTTATTGAAATAATAATTGGAAGTACCTATACCTGGCTACTTATAGAAAACAGAGTCTCGTAATAAATGGTGAAGAATCAGAATACGAAGATGTAACAAGTGGAGTTCCTCAGGGTTCTGTCCTTGGCCCTCTCTTGTTTTTGAATTACATTAATGATATCGATGTAGGGTTAACTAGCAGGATAGCCAAATTCGCAGATGACACCAAACTAGGTGTAAATGCAACAGACCCAGATAAAGTGGAAAGTTTAAGAAATGATTTAAAGAAAATAGGAGAGTGGTCAAAAAGATGGCAAATGCCTTTTAACTTGTACAAGTGTAAAGTGTTACAAATAGGAACAAAATATCCTCATGCCAACTACATGCTGTTTGGAAATGACGTAAATAGTGTAGAACAAGAAGAGGACCTTGGTGTCATTATTACCAAGGACTACTTAAAATCCACAAAACAGTGCAAAATAAAACTGAAAAGAAGGCAGAGAAACTAGTGGGATACATAAAGAGGCAGTTCAAATACATAAACAAGGAAACAGTGCTGCAGTTCTACAAATCCATAGTTAGACCTCATCTTGAATATGCAGAACAGTTTTGGTCACCAACACTAAGAA
>NC_061100.1:45572993-45607993 GCF_015104395.2 Macrobrachium nipponense
AACTTCAGCTTTCAGCATTTCAGTTTTCAGTTATTTCAGTTTTCAATGGAAACGTTGCTGCTTCCAGGGAGACCGCTGAATCTGAAGAACTTGGAGCTTTCAGGTATAGAACTTAAGCTTAAATTTATTTCAGATACCACCAGCGCATTAAGCATCATATGTATTTAAATAGTTAAGTTATTTTAGTTAAGAATAACTAATACTAGGAGATTAAGACTGAATAACACTTTCCGATTTCGATGAGCCCATGCCGATAGCAGTAACATACGATTGGAACAGTCTGCAACATAATTCTGGACGCCATCACCAAAAGAGCTGATTCTGAAGAACCTGGAGAAGACCGTTCTAGAAGATCATCTAGAGAGGCACCAAGCACTTTAAGAGTATTTGAAAAACAGTGTATCTTCTGTGAAAAATCTAGCAAATACCTAAAGGGTCAAAACACTAGGGAACCCCTCGTAATTATGTGCTGATGACTGAGTTCGAAAAACAGCAACCAACAGGCAAGATCAGAGACAGCTTGCCATCATTAGTAGAGAACTTATTGCTGCTGAGGGACACTACCACAGGTCCTGCTACCGTGCATGTACATGTGGAGAGTCTGCTGACACATCTGATGCAGTGGAACAAGACGATTCAGAGGCACAGTATGAGGCTGCAGAAATGCACACCTATGAGGAACTGTTCTTGTATATAAGGAAAGAGCTCTTCCCGAACCCCCAAATACTAGCCATGACAGACTTCACATGCACGGTACTGTCAACAATGAGCTTCGATGTAAGTTGGAGACTGAGTTTGTAGGGTCCATCTATATTATTTCTGATGACAAAGGAAAGCTGCTTTTATACTAAGACCAGACAGCCTGTCTATGAGTGAGCTTGCTAAACACGCCTATGCCTTGAAAATGGAGCTATTACATGCTAAGAATGTCAACTCTGGAGATGTGGTGAAAAAGGCAGCTTTACAGATGAGAAACGACATTAAAAGACAAGACACCAGTCTGGTTACAAGGCTGTGACCATTACTGCTGAGGACACAGATGTGTTGGTCTTGTGCTTGGGCTTGAGCAACCACATCCCATGCAGCATGTATCAGAAATGTGGAACACAAACCATGACAAAGTTCCTTGACATTACCAAGCTAAGCAACTCATTGGGAAGCAATGTATGTGACGCTCTGGTTGGCATGCATGCTTTCACTGGTTGTGATACCGTCAGTGCATTTGCGGGTCGTGGAAAGATGGGTACCTTCAAGTTTTTGAAGACTGAAAAGACCTTCCAGGAGGCATTTACTGAGCTTGGAAGTTCATGAAATGTATCAGATGAGCTGTTTCAGAAGCTGCAAAAGATTGCATGCCATATGTATGCACCCTACACTCGCACAACAGACGTGAACACACTTTGCTATCAACTCTTTTGCGCCAGACGTGGTGAAATCGAATCCAGCCAGCTCCCACCTTGTGAGGATTGCCTCTCATTGCATGTTGCCCATGCCAACTATGAAGCTGCCATATGGAGGTGGTCTCTGCAGACTCGACCTTCTGCACCAAATCCCAAGGACCATGGGTGGACCACAGACGATGATGGAAAGCTGGTCATCAACTGGATGATGGCTCACCAGCACCAGATTCGGTGCTACAGTTTCTCTCCTGCAGGTGTGTGAGATCCAGCAAATTACCAGATTGCACATGTCTCACCAATGGCTTGAAGTGCACAAATATGGTGACTGAATCGCAAGTGTCATAATTTAGTTGAAAGTTTGGACTTGACTAAAAATGATATCGGCTCAATTTAGGTAGAATCAAAGTATGTTAAGTTGAACACATCAGTTATTAAAATAGAGTGAACCAAGTCTAGTGTACCAGCTGTATAATAAATGATGCTGCAAGATTCACTGTATTATCAACCAATTATTCAGTTCACACTAATTACCACTAAGTAGGTTTCTGCATATAACATCTGCATTGTGTTTTAAAATAAAGGAGTAATTGAACTATATGACGTATCACATTATTTAGTCGTCAACTTATAAAATGCAATGTGGTTGATTTATTGACTACAGGAAACTTAGCAGGAGGAAATAAATTATAAAAAAAAAAATCTGAAATTACTGACCAAATGCACTGCAAATTTGTCGAAAGCAGCCTGAATATAAATGCATAACTGAGAATATGTACTTAGGCTAGTAAGTAGGGCCGTTATGTGTATCTATTGGTGACTAGTAAGTCGTGGGTGGACATAATGACATAACAGCTGTCTATTCAAGAGGCGATTACCAATAATAAGCTGCCACTCTGCAAGGGTTATCATGTCAAATTGTGATCTAGGGATATACACCAATAAAAAAAATAGCAACCAGAATTTCCCAACCCAGGTGGTACCGATACGTAAAATTTTGGGTCTTGGCCCATGGACTATTATGGTTTCTATCTTATTCAAAACATCCAAGGAACAAAACTATTTCCATCAAAACCAAAGTTCACCCACTTCATAACTCAGAAATACACAATATTAAGCGTTAAATAATGGTAAAGAAATAATCATTGCAACATAATTATGTCTATAATTAAATACTTAAAAAGTTAAGTACTTACAAAGGTTAGTAATTTTCTATTTTCTAAGTTCCTACTCAGTCTTTCAGCGAAAGAAGGCATTCACCGTGTCCTTCCAATCAGGTCTTTCACAAAGCAATGAATGATCTATAACGAGAACTTTTCGCACTTAGCGATTTTTAAAATGCACACAGAAACACACTTTTTCCGTGGCCCACCCAAAAATCTGGATTTCTAATTGGATAACAGCTTCGAGAAGAATCTAGGCCGACGTTAACCTCTAACCTAAGTGTCGCTGTGTTCAAAGCACTTCAGATCAAATTCTAATGGTGAGGGCCAAATCGTAGAGAATTTGCCAGATTGCGCTTAAACAGCACTGATTAATGCTGAGTCAGGTACATACTTAACGTACACCAAAGTTACATACTATTTCCTACCTGCAAAACGGCTAAACATTGCAAAACTTCGTATGTCGCTAATACATGCGCACCTCATTGAATATATTTAATGACAGCTTCATTTGCTGTATTAAGAGCACCTCTAGCAACCTTGGGCTTCTGCTTCTCAAGTCCGGGGCCTTTACAGTTATCTCAGTGTTCTCAATATTTGTATTTCTTGTGATGCTTATATGATGGGAATCCCCCATATGGAGTTTTATAGCACCTTCTTGTGCATGACTTTCTAAAGGGTCATACTTATATATAAGCCGGGACATTCACACACTAAGCATTTGAAATGGTATACCACGTTGGTCGGTCTAAGGGGATTTCTTATCAACGAGGCCAGGTTGTTCTTTATTACCAAGTCTCTTGTGCACTATTTTGGTAGTAATTGATGAGGTCCAATTGGGTGTTGATGTAAGTAGCAGACATTCTCTGAAACAGTTTTCTTTGTGGCATGTTTATCCTCCAGATATTTAGGGCACATTCTTGCTGCAGCTGTTCATGTTCGTCATATCCTTGGTTACTTGCTTGTTCGAATCCCCATTATTCATGAGCATTTGGGAGACAAGGTCGTGTTTTTGGTGGGTGTCCTGCCAGGACAAACAGTGCATTAAGGCCCTCCTTACAAAGGCCTTGATGGGGGTATTCTTATACTTTGCAGGACACTCGCTGTCTCTATTGAGGCTGGTTTGCTTAGTGTACACAAGATGTTCTCAGGCTGTCGTTGGTCTTGCAGACAAGAACGTTGAGAAAGAGCAGCTGTCCGTTACTGCTGAATTCCACTGTTATAAGTCTGTGAGATGCATTCCAAGAAAGTGCGGCTAATTTTCTCTATTTCTTTCTCGTTGCTACCCTGCATGAATACGTTGTTGATGTAGCATGCAAATATGAACAAACTCGGAAAAAACTCGTTCTTCTACTGCTCCCATTTTAAAGTTAGCGAAGAACACACCTAAAGGCGAGCCCATTGCCACACCATCTGGAGAAAGGGGCCTTTGCATATCTCAATGAGGGCCCTTATGAATATTCAGCAGGTGCTTAGAGGGACCCCTGTAAACATGTTCGATGATTAGGTCAATGGTTTTGTCTACAGGAATAATTACCGTTTCGTCTACCGGAACATTGGTAAATAAGAGATTCTATGTCCAAGGAAACTTATCCTCAATGATAGCAAGCTCAGAGTGCTACTACCTAGAAAAAGACATACCAACCTCACCAATCATGAAACCACCCCCGACCAAGATGCAATACTCTGCTTACGGCCTAACTGCCATATCATAAGCAAGCCCACACCTCTTGGCAAAAAGCCTTGAAACCGAGTTACTACTTGATTCTTTACGGCAACATGAGAGCCACAACTTTATCCACACCACAGACTCCATGCAGTCTCTAATGCTTACTGAAGCCCTCACAAAGCAGGGTCTATACACCAGCAGCATCCTTACCTGCAAGATGAAAGAGGCTGCTAAAGAGCTAAAACAAAAAGACATCACCATGCACAGGGCAGATAAAACAGCAGCCTTCATTCTGATCAATACTGCCAACTACCACCAGAAGCTAGATGAGAGCCTACCCGACCAAAGAAAGTTTGAGTGCCTCACTAAGAACCCAGTAGATGAAATCACGATAGGCCGAGGCCAACAATATCATAGGAGTCCTCAACGCTGCTGCCAATGCAGCACACCTCCTGCCCATCACCAGAGACTATGGCTTTGGATACTGGGAGTGTTAAGACCCATAAACCCAAAAATTCCCTTTGCCCTATCATCAGCCAGATCCCAGCATCCATCTATGGTTTGGCTATACATCTTAAATACTGACTCCCTACGTACCCAACCACCACAGCCTCCATTCATCAGCAGAACTCCTGGAGATCAGAGATTACCCAGGATCGGAACTGTTAACCTAATCATCGAACAAGTTTATAGGGAATCCTCTACACACCAGCTGAATACCACATAAGGATCCCTAAGGGCCTTCCTTGTGATATGCACGAAGAAGGCCCCTTTCTGCACCTACGAGGGCCATGGGTATAGACAGTAAGATGGTGTGGCAATGGGCTCGCCTTTAAGCGTGCTCTTCACTAACTTTCTCAAGGGAGCAGTAGAAGAACAGGTTTTTCCCGTATAAGACTACGCATTTATGCATGCTACATCAACAATGTATTCGTACAGACCTACGACGACGGCGAAGTAGACACAATCCACCGCACTTTCAAGGAATGCAGCTCACTAAATTATACAACAGAATTCAGTTGTGGACAGCTTTCCTTTCTCGGCATTCTCATCTGCAAGACCGACAATGGCCTGAGAACCTGTGCACACAAAGCAAACCAACCTTGGCGTCTGCATTAATGGAGACAGCACGTGGCCTTCAAGGTATAAGAATACCAAGGCCTTCACAAGGAAGGTCTTAACACACCATTCATCCTGACAGGACACCTGCCAGAAACTCAACCACATCTCTCAAATGCT
This sequence comes from Macrobrachium nipponense, assembly GCF_015104395.2. Taxonomy (NCBI): domain Eukaryota; kingdom Metazoa; phylum Arthropoda; class Malacostraca; order Decapoda; family Palaemonidae; genus Macrobrachium; species Macrobrachium nipponense. The sequence continues at coordinate 45,578,462 of NC_061100.1, forward strand.
CGTGAATAATGGGTATTCGAACAAGCAAGTAAACAGCACTGGATCGGTGCTATGACGAACATGAATAGCCACAACCCCATCCACAAGAAAGAATTAAATTGTAATATAAAGCAAGAAAGCACCCTAAAAAGCTGGAGGACGAACACTACCATAATAGCCACAGGAGACATGATAATGAAGAACAACCCAGCCCCCACAATAAGAGATCCCCTTAGAAAGACAAACGTGGTATACCATCTCAAATGCCCAATCCTTGAATGTCCCGGGTCATGTATAGGTTACGACCACCATGAAACTGGCTAGGAGGATTTCCTGCCATGTGTAAAGTGCTATAAACTCCATATGAGGGATCCCCATCATACAAGCATCACAAGAAATACAATTATAAAGAAGACTGGGGTAATTGGAAAGGCCCCAGAATCAAGACACTTCAGGTTACTAAAGGCGCTCCTAATACAGCAAATGAAGCCCTTATTAAATACAACCTTTGAAGTTTTCTTCCTACCCATCAGTATTGAATGACCTACTATGCAAAGGCCTGTCACAGACATCATAGCAATGACACTCCTGACTTTGCAGTGCAAGATCCCGCCAATCAACGATGCGCATTTCACCTCAGCCAATCAGTGGGCAACATGCAGCTGATTCCCTGCTGACCATCCCATGTATAAAGAGCAGAACCCAGCATGATCAGTCTATACCTGTCCTTTGCCTTGAATATGCTCAGCAGAGACTGAGAGAAATGTTGGCCAAAAATCTTCCTTAAACTCCTGAAGTGGAGTAACAACACTATGGACCTAAGCAACTCTATGGACCAGGACTCCCAGATTTCACTTACCAAACTCATCTTGTAGGGGAGACCGGGGATAGTTGGCTACAGGGGTAAGTTGGCACACTCAAAATAACTTTAAAGTTTACAAATAGATGACTCTAATACATATACTGTGTAATTGCCATGTGGTTCCTCAGTTACCAGCAAAATTATATAGAGATAGAACGTAGGAGCTCGAATTTATGAGACAAATTTTGATTTTGATGGTGGTAATTTTTTTTCTTTCAGTTATTTGCTGTAACATCTATGAATTCATGAAAGATTATTTTTCAATTATAGCATAGTTTTTGTTATGGTTTAAAGATTCTATACCATTAAAATTAATAATTCAAGGCTTCTAGGTATGGACTGGTAAGTGTTTTTGTACGAAATGGTAGGGGTGGGGCAAGTTGGCACATGTGCAGACTAGCCTCACGTTATTTGATAACAATAGTAAGCCTATTTATTAATATAATTTACGTTTTGTTTCTGGATTTTTGGAAGGATAATGAGATTAGTGTTCTATCATTTCTCCAAATTGCTCTCACAAGTTGCAGCCCCTGGATGTTAGTGTTTATAGACCTCTGAAGAAATGTGTTAACAGGGCATGAGATTAGTGGATTACTTGTAATCCAGGATCAAGTATGCCCATCTGTGACATTCCTGGTAATGTTTTCCTCGGCCTTACCTCTAGCTGTCACTACTCTGATGTTTTCAATGGGTTTAGGGTTTGCTGGAATTTCACCTTTGAATACAGACTATTTCAAGATTTTGATTTTACAGGTGCGTATGTAACAGATCGATAGATGTCCGAAAAGACACATGGGCTTCAGATAAGTCATCAGCGTGATACAGAGTTTAAGAACTGCTCCTGTTGATTCAGAAGAAAGCTCAGCTGAAGACAGCCTGTGTTTGGTAAGCCAGGAGAGGTGTGGGTCCAGAGAAGGGCATGTAACATGGGGAGCATGAAGACTACTGATGAAGATTTATTTGACACCTGCCACAATTAAAACTAGATGATGATCTGAAGTAATACTAATGCCTTATATTTTGTATTTTGGAAATTCAGGGGGTATTTTTGCTATTTGATTAACAATGTGCCAACTTACCCCATAAGTGTGCCAACTTACCCGTATATGGGGCAAGTTGGCACGAAAAAGTTTTTCTAAAGCTTATTGTTACCTTATGTTGAAAGCAAACAACAATTATTTTGCTCTATGATAAAGACGAATGATAATTTTTTTCAATGATGGTAAGAATGTTGCAAAAAATGTGTTTTATATTCGCAATAACCAAAATTGTAAAAAGTGTGCCAACTAGCCCCGGTCTCCCCTACCTGTCATAGATTACATCCTGATTCACTATTTCCCTCTCCAAAATAACATATATCGAAGAGTGACTGGCACAATGCAGTAACCAAGAAAAGTAAGTTATCAGAAAAATAGAGAAAACTCTGTATAGTGTGTGTAACACGAGTTTATGCAAATATTTTGGGAAATGAAAGAAAGTCATTCTGAGCAGAAAATGTTTTATAAACATTTGCATCTAAGGCTTCGTTTATCAGTGAGGTGAACTTTTAAAATAGCCATTATCAGAGTGAGTACTTTGGGGTGGGGGTGGGGATGGAATTGACGGACATCCCATAACTGAATTGCGATGCCTTTTAATTATGGAATATTAGAAATTATTTTTTTCCTTTGATTGCTGTGTGATGAATACTTTGGATGGAGAAGGGGAGATTTTTTTTATAATACATTTAAATCTTTGACTTGTGTGATGAATAGGCCTATCTTTGATGAAAGGGATGTTCAAGTAGGCTTGCTTTTCTTTTCTTTATTGGAGTCCAGTGAATACCATCGATGGAGAGGGAGATTTTAGTGGATGTATAGACTACATTAGTTTTGGAGGAATTTTATTTACATCGGCCCAATCGCCGATTTCCTTTTTTTGTATAAGAGTGGGGTTCACAACTGTGTAATCTAGAAATTTAACTGTTGCAAAACCCATAAATAAACATCATATCTCCATATTCCACACTACTGAAATAGCAAGGCATTGTCTCCAGTTTCTTGCTCTCGAAATGAATAAAGAATTTGACACGTATTACTCACTCCGACATCGATTACGCGCCTCTTACTTGCCCATTTAATAATGACGGTTATTTTAAAAATTCACCTCACCAACAAACGAAGCCTTAAAATGAATATGTTTATAGAAAATTTTCTGTTCAGAATGACTTTTTCTTTCATTTCCCAAAATGTTTGCATAAACTCCTGTTACATTGTATACTCTGAATGCAGCTGACACAGTAATCACCTTCAATAATATGTCTTGCATCATACTGCTTCATACACACTTAAGGAAATGTTGCCAATCATAGTTTTCATACTTCTCTTCCTGTTCAAACGCACTGAAATTTAAATAATTCACCCCAGTACCTCATGGTTTCAAGATGTAAAGGAAAAATAACAGTAACTCTTATTTGATAATTAAAAATTTCAATGTTCAAATGTGACATTGAATTTCCAACTACGAATAAAAATGTACAGTTATGTACATAAACCATTCAACCCCAAGTGGGTGATGATTGAAATACTGCTAGTTTTCCTTACTTTCCCTAGTTTTTATTTTTCACACTAATAAATTTTCTCTCGAGTGTTAAATTGCCTTGTTACCCAAGCTCTAGACATAATATAAGCACAGTTAGCCGTTTTTTGTAGTTTATGAAGCAATAGAATTAGAATCAATGTTGATAAAAAAAAATTAAAAATCTGCATTTGTTTCAGTTTTTTTTTCGCCAAAAAAAAAAAAATCCATACAAAACAAAAAGCTTGTTTTTTTCGGGTTGCAACCTTATTCGTGAGTCACTTAATTACTTACGGAGGTCAATTTTTCTCATTGTAAATATTACGTATGAGTATTTAAATCACAAGTAGCACGTTAAGAGTTTGCGTACATTTGCTGGCACCATTTTCAAAATTATTTTTTATATGGAAATTTGATATGGAAAAGGTAAATATTGAATGATTTGTATAATTTAGAGTGAAGCTCTCAAGAACAGATTTGGCAAAGATAAGAAAACTCATATTAAATATAGAAAAATATCTGCTCTCTCTTCATATTTAAATACAAATTTCCATTATTTCCTGTCATATATTCTGTAATATTATGTAAATATTTCTGTAGATATACATATTTTTTAATTTCTCTATCTTTAATAAAATAGAGCTTAAAATAAATATTTCTGTGCGCAACAATATATACCAAGCCATTTTACAGAATTTACACAAAGTATTGAAATTGATATTGAAATATGCAAAGAGTAAGTAAGAAGTATTGTCGGTATTTAACGTGTTTCTTCTGCTGCACCGATCCATTTTGAATGGAATATTGGATAAACCGAAGCAACATAAAAACCTTGATAACATGAAAGATCCTGGAAAAAATGTTAACAGTGGATGCAAAAATTAGTATTAGGCTATTTATCACTGGTTTTCTATCTGGAAAAAAACTATATTGTAGCTGATTATTGCAATTACATGTTAGCTGATGCAGAAAATCTCTCAACATCTTTCCAACCAGTCCCTTTTCAGTTATTTATCTGGTGGGTGAGGGAATAGGTGGAATTTGGGGGTCATTAGGGTGCATGGGATGCCGCAGACATTTGGGATATGCTTTGGAATTTTACTTTAACTATCATAATTAAATTTACTGCCAATTTTTAAGCTCTGCTAACATTTTTTCGGGATAAAAGGGTGGCTCATTACTGTGTGCCTTTCACCTGGAGACCGGACAATTTGCCGTAAACAAATCTGCCGTAGGACAATTGATTGTAAGACATTTTGCCGCAAGAAAAACTCCTGTACGGATATTTTGCCGCAACGACATTTCGCCGTAAAATGTATATGCTTTGTCATGTATAGATTAAAAAAAAAGAAAAAAGAATGGAGAGAGAGAGAGAGAGAGAGAGAGAGAGAGAGAGAGAGAGAGAGAGAGAGAGAGAGAGAGAGAGAGAGAGAATGTTTAAATGAGGTCATTACAAATTCGGTAGTTTATCATATTCTTTTTTTTTTTTAAATCTTAAACCTTTGTATTATCTACTTTAATCTTTCATATCTATAGAAGTCATTTCGCCTCTTAAAATTCAAGTCTGTACTTTAAGTACTGGAACAAATGCTTATCAGTGAACTTTCTTCACTTACATTACTCTTATTTAATAAACACGACGGAATTGGAAGTTATGTAGTGCGTTCTGATTAGCGTTATACAAGTGTCGTTTGTCTCAAACATTGGCGTCTTTATCTAATAGTTAACCCATTAGTCTGTGAAGGAATTACTCGACCGACTCCTGGAAACAGTTTGTCTGGATGAACCTTCAAAATGAGGCAGTTGCGACCGCATCGGCAGTAAATACCAGGCTCCTCAAGACAAAAGACAACAGAATACACAAGTCGCTTGATAATTCTCTGGCCCCAAAAGAGACATATACTATACCTTTCTATATTATACTAAAGACTTTCATGAAGCAACTTACTTAAATCATTCTTGAATATGTAGTCCATTTTCAATGCTATACTGAAGTGTTATTTTATTTCAGACTGCACATAGATCATGCAGTCAATTTGCAAAGTTTCTCAAAACTGCCAAATGTTCTAGACTGATAGATTTACGCCTGATTCAACTCTGCATTAAAATGCTGTATCTCGTCAGATGACTTGAAGGATCAGTGAAAGCAGTTGCTGAACTTGAGAAAGGTTAGCCTTTAGCTCCTTCAATGCATGTCAAGGATGAGAAACCATTACCTTAAATTAACAGGCCGAACGTACAATTACCCACAAAAGAGAGAAAAATAAAATTTCTTTCGATAAATCGACCCTTAATTTTTCATGAAGTTATATTTAGCAACTCTTAAAGGGAGAAGAGCTTTGAGTGGAGTAGATCATGAGTACATTTTCAGGATTCCATACAACTTCTAAAGTTAAATTACTCTATAAACTCTACGTTATTGGCATCTGGGCATATAGCATTGAACATGTACATAATAAATTTATATCGGAACTACAGGATTCTGTCAATCGCATTAATAACACAAAAACCTAGCATAGTTACACTAATAAAAATAAAAACCTAACATAGTTACACTAAGATACTGAATTGCACGGCAACTGAATATCCTAGTGTTGTGCACTTCTACGCCAGGAACGATACAGAACCTGGCAAGATGTCATCATTCACAAAGTGAATCCTCATAACAATACTGGTGACTTGAGGTACAAAATTTGGTTGTTTGGAAAATGACGCGGTACAAGAAGAAAGAGAAATTTCCATATAATAACGAACGAGAGAGAGAGAGAGAGAGAGAGAGAGAGAGAGAGAGAGAGAGAGAGAGAGAGAAATTTCTTGAATGTAGTTCTGCAACAAATAATTATGATTCTGAAAATTATTACGAAAGTGAAAAACCTATAAATATGTATATAGCCAACGTATAACTGTCTGTTTCGCTTTATGACTGAAGTATGTATATTCGGCCAAAATATGTACAAAGCCACTGAATTTCGTCTTTGAAATCAATTCACAAATACACTTACTCTATGCAAAGTGAATGGTATTTGTGCGCGAAACATGAAATATAAGAGAGAGAGAGAGAGAGAGAGAGAGAGAGAGAGAGAGAGAGAGAAGAGATAATGGGAGAGGAGAGAAGAGGAGAGAGAGAGAGAGAGAGAGCAATATCGTCTTTGAAATCAGAATTGGATTAATACTTTTTAATGTAAATTTGAATATACTACTCACTGAAATGTACTAATACAATCTCGTCCTATTTTCATTCCATGTTATTTTCCTTCTCTGGAATCCGCTAATACATTTTTACACTTTACAGTACAATATAATTTATCCTTATTGAAGAATTAAAGTACAAATTTACGTAGTTTTCATGGCAAGCGATTTTAGCAGCATTTCGAATGTAGAATGAGCGTTCCCATCTGTTACTTCGATCAAGGAAAATAACATGGAAACCATTTTTCATTATATATAAGGTGGAGTGAGATATTATATCTTACCTCTATGCTACAGTGATCCAACAATATTTGAAACGGATACAACTGAAGTAACCGTCGAAAGGAACAAACAGACGAAAAAAAAATACCGTACTATCGTTATCCGTGTTTCTATTCTTCATGAATTATGTGATAAGACGTCTCCTCCTCTTCAGAGTTTTTCCTTCCTCCACACTTATTATGACAATGCAATACGGTTTTAGAACGAAAAAAGAAGGGGACTAACAGCGCTCGGGTTCATGACTCGAAATTTGCATTTGTAGATCTTAAACCAACGAAAATATGTTGCTTCCATTTTTTATCAGCTTTATTTGCTTGATGATAATAACATGCTAACATGATAAAGAAATAAGGGTGACTGACTGGAAGTTTATCATTTTTTAATAATAACTGACAAGAGAATCGATAGCAAGTACCCTCTGTTTCCGAAAAGGTTGAACCGGGAATGCTTTCCTTGGCCTGTGGTCTGTTATGTCAGCATACTCAAGTGTTAATCTTTGCAATTTGTTAACTGCAGTGGCCTGCTTTTTTCAATTCCGAAAGGGGTTAAAGATCTACTTAATAGGAAACTTCATAATGTTATTTCGTATACAGAGAATAATTTAACTTCTCCATAAACTACTAGAAAAGATAACAGTTACTACATATACGTTGTTACCGATATACCAGCTATGCCGAAACTTCTAAAATATTCTGAAATTTTCTGTTGTTTCTTTAATAAGATAAAAGTGTGTGAATATTATTTACACTTTGTGTTAGTTTGTTTGTTTGATTGTATGGTGTTTTTACGTTGCATGGAACCAGCGGTTATTCAGCAACGGGACCAACGGCTTTACGTGACTTCCGAACCACGTATAGTGAACTTCTATCACCAGAAATACACAGCTCTCACCCCTCAGTGGAATGTCCGAGAATCGAACTCGTGTCCAACGGGGTGCACACCAACACCATACCGACCATGCCATTGAACTTATTTTTTTTTTTTTTTTTTTTTTAACACTGTGTCTATTAAGGCTGACGAGTAACTTCCCATCACTTAAATGCTTCCTAGGTGTACAATAGTTCTTTTCACAGCCTTGTAATGTTCAGTTAATTCTCATTTTAATGCCAACTTCATCTGACAATAATCAAAGAACACGTTCAATCAGCACAACACTACTTAGTCTTCGTGTGCATCAATTGCTCTAAGCTCTTAGCATCTCTCGACGTTTATTTTCCTGTATATCAAATTATCCCTCAAGTTCAGCTTTTATCAGAGTCCATTCAACTTTCTCTTCAGCGGTCTATTCTTACTCTTTCATAACTTTATATGACTGCCTCGTATTTCGTGAAGCTCAGCTTCCATGAAACTCTCGTTTTACTGCTATAGATGACTCCACTTGCATTCATTCTCTGTATATCAACACTTAGTGGCTCGTACTGGATGATGGGAATTAATGTTCCATGTACTTGTTATTCCCTATGGTAAAATGGCCAGTGGCATGTGTAGCAATTTTGTACGCACACACGCACACACAGAGGAAGAAAAGATTCCAATCATGGACGATGCTGGTATTTGGGGAAAGACATGCTATTCAAAGATACCCAAAAACCAGTTAAAGAAGAGCATACTGACTTTGGATCCTATGGTTACACTTTTTCCTTTATCTAAGCCCCTGATGAAGCCTCCGTCTATGAGCAGATCACCATAGGATTTGAGGGTGTGTTCTGGAATGTCAAAATGGGAATTCAACTTCAAGGAACATGAACAGGTCGTTGGTGGGGGTAGGATCTTGGTGGCCCTCATGAATCCTGATAATGCAAGAAGTCTATATTCATTTGGTTTAACTTTCTTTGCCAGGTGTTAAGTTGTCGTCTGGCTAACTATCGAATAGTGTGACCTCAAGGTTAATATGTATTATATCACCCCAGACAGATATCCGAAGTCATTTTCTCCTGTGAAAGGGGGTAGTTGGGTGGCACCTCTGACAGAATTGGCAGCTTTAATGAAGAAACTGGGGAACTGATTGACGTTTTCAGCGTAGCATTTTTTCTCAGGCACTGGGATTTTTATCTATCCTGGTGCATAAGATAACTAACATAAGTGCAGGAGTCAGACCTTTTCGAGGCATTATTGATGGTGTTCTGTCCCAACCAGTGCAAATTTTTATTGAGTGGGTGAATAACTACTTAAACGCCAAGGAATTAAAGATGATGCACAGGCATTTACAAAGGCAAAAGCCTTGTTAGATTTTAATAAGGGGGATTTGTCATTCTGATGCCGTTGTGTCCAATACACAAAATGTTGATCACGGACCGAATTACAAGCATTTCTGAGGGCAGCCTATGGAACAAAGGAATACGGAGATATAGTGAGAGACCTAAGAGGTCTTTACAAGATTAGGAAAGGTAATAAAAACCTTGTTGAGTAAACCTCAAAACAAAAATTGATTCAACAGGAGAATGGATACAGAAATTGAAAAGTTCCACAGGGTATATAGTGATAAAATCTCACTTCACAATTTACAGAAATAATAAATTTTTCAGAGCTTCTACAAGACGTCCTGGACGCCACTGTAGATAGCTTTGATGAAAAGATTGAATCTACATCATATGAGGAACCGATTTTCCTAAATTCAGAACCACATATCCATATGTCCCACAGTGGATAGTACATTTTTTAATGGGATCGGTCCAAGAAATACAATACAGAGACTCAGATTTTCCTTCTCCCCAATTGTGTGTAAAAGTGGAATATAAGAGAGGATCGATGGATCAAGGGCAACGGCAGTTGCGTTGCTTCAATTGTAATAAACCAGGGCATAAAAAGAAAGTATGTAGAGTCAAATATTGTGGAATATGCAAAAGTGCAGATCACTTTTGGCACTCTTGTCGTCTCAGAAACGAAAATATGCCAGACTCACACCTCAGAAATTTGGGAGTTATAATATGAGAACTTCCCAGGCTAGTTACTCAAAGGTGCAAAGAAATCAGCGAAATTTTTGGAAGACCGATCAACAAAAAGGGTACAGATGAATTGTACGTGCCATTGTGTCTCGTGGGGGACGCCCCACAGCCCAGACTGATAGTGAATGGAACAGTGGCGGATGTGAAGATCCCTATTTTCATTGACACAGGAGCTTCGATAAATAGCATGGACCACAACCTGTATCAGTCCATGCTATCCCAATACCCTTTGAAACCCTAAACGGAGACGGTGTGTGATGTGCAAGCCCATAGATTAAATACCTTGTGTTTTATAAGAATACTGAGTACTGATGGAACCATTTTGGGTAATAAAAGGGGTTGCATTGGGCAACAGACTTTTGCTGGGCCATCCTGCATGTAGGGGAGACAGGATATTGGTCCATACAGGTGTCAGTATGGACCGATATCCTGGTGGCATAATGGTTGGCATACCGGGTGCTTTTATTCCATATGTGGATAAAAGTGAAACCAAGGATACAGAGGTTAATATGGGGAATACTGGCGGTGGTGTCGGTGAGCATCCCAATGATATGAGGGATACTAGCGGTGGTATCAGGGATTATAATGGGGATATTAATGATCAAGGCGGTGTTGATCAGGATATTTTAGATAATGGTGCTGACAATGGCAGTTATGATGGGGATATCAGTGACAATTGTGCTTATAATAGGGGTACTGGTGACAATTTTGCCGTCTTTAACCGTGGTAATATGAGAAAGAACAATGGTGATTCTGATATTGGGGTTATGGTGGATGGAATTAGGGATACTGGTATAAATAAGGGTGACATTTACAGGGATGTGGAACAGGAATGTACTAACCACAACTATAAAGGTGTTTTATCAGAGGATGTTATTTATTGCCAGGTACAAAGATTATGGTGGAAGTCAGACTGAGGGAAGTGAAAAAAAGCCCAAAGAGGTATACATAATTGAAGGTAGCGAGAAACTGAGAGGGATTATTAGCACCGTATCGATGAACAGGGTATCAAATACTGGTGTTACATGGGTGGAATTATTGAACTGTAACGATACAGTTAGGAAATATCAGAACACTTATGTGGTAGACCTCCAAGAGTGGTAAAATTTTAGTGTTTCAATGGCTATCGTAGAAGGGAAAATTGAGTTTTCAGAGGCAAAAATGCAATCAAGGAAGAAAATCTTTAGGGAACATTTAGCTAATGCAGACTATAAAGAGCATATAGAAGCAGTAAGCGAACTTTTAGCTGAATTTGGGATACCGTGGCTTTAAAAGGGGATAAGTTAGGACTGACTAATGTGTTAGAACATAAGGTAAATCTAGAAGGGACAAAACCCATTTTATTCCTGCATACCGCATACCTTTCAAAATCAGAGAACAGGTAGAGAAAGAGGTCAGTAAATGGGAAGAGGAAGGAATTATTAGACCTAGTGCGTCTCCATACAACTTTCCTCTGTTGGCAATGCCTAAGAAGGACAGATATGTCCGAGTATGCGTCGATTTTAGACTTTTGAACGAGAAAACAATTCCTGACCGTTATCCAGTCGCCTGCATACCGTACCTTTTCGTAGAAATTGGGGGACGTAACATTTATAGTTCAATTGATTCAGCGCAGGGTTTTTTGTACGTCCCTTTTAGCAAAAATAGCAAGGATATACAGTAGTGCCTCAGGATACGAAATTAATCTGTTCCGAAGCGGCCTTCGTAACTTGATTTTTTCGTATCTTGAACCACATTTTACATGTAAATTGCCTAATTCGTTTCAAGCCCTACAAATACACCCCAGTAAGTTTTTTTAATAAAGCTAAATTGACCAATAAACAATGAAATACAACAATTTGCACCATTCAATACCTAACATAAACTACATATACAATATGTACCTGTAAATAAAGTGTATTAGTGTACATGGTAGAAGAAATAGTGTATGTACATATGTAGTAAAATGTGGAACCTTACCTTTCGAGTGAGGCGATCTCCGAAAGTGGCGACAGAGGAGGAGGAAAAATGGTAGAAAATATAAACACTTAACTTTACGAAACACATTAAAAATGGCAGAAAACATTAACACTAAACTTTATGAAGCACATTAACAAATGGCAGAAAACATTAACACTTAACTTTACAAAAAACTAAGATTAAACTTCTTTTTTTTTTGTCTTTTTTTGATTTTTACGTTTTTTTACTTTTTTATACTTTACGTTTTTTTACAAAATTTCAATTTCTTCACCACTTTCAACTTTGTTTTTTCGCATCACTTGGATCTTCTTGTTTGCTTACTACTACGAAAGGCCTCTTTAAAAAATAACAATCCAAGGAAGATAGCTTCTGCCTGCTTCTCACGATGTTACTGAAACGGCTCAGGCAAGCGTCATCGAACTGCACAAGCATTCAAGCTGTGTAAGCCTTTTCGGGGTGTCTCTTTTCTACAAATGATTGCACTTTATAAAAAGCAGCTAGAGCATCCTTAATTTCTGCCGTTGTCATAGGGTCCTCATCCTCCTCCACGCTGCTGCTAGAGAACTCTTCTTGAACGATGTTATGTTGCATGGCCTACAACTCCTTCAGCTCATCTGTCATAAGCTCCTCTTGGTGCTGCTCGAGAAGGTCATTGATGTCGTCCTTGTCGACAACCAGCCCCATGGACTTGCCGAGAGCAACAATCTCATCAAGATCTGGTTGCGAAACAGTTTCAGGATCGTCAACTGTTTCTGAATCTGCATCATCTTCGCCCATGTCGAATCCCTCAAAGTCTCGGGCGGATACGGCATCAGTTAAGTTCACACACAACACGATGAAGCAGAAAGAGACATCACTAACACGAATTTACGTTAACAAACGAAATCGTATATGTGAACGAATGAATTCCGCTTGCGTACGATAACGCCGGTGCAACAAAGTGGCCGAAGGACTCCTTTACGTAGAGGCATGATGGGATAGATGCTGACCAATAGGAGAGCAGGATCTTACGGTGGTGACTGCATCAGGAACCGATGGGAGAGTGGGAAGATGGTGGCGAGTCTACAGAGTTAGAGGTGCGCAAGTTTTAAAATTGTTCTTGGTGGTCTGTGCAAATCTCAGGACTTTACGGTAACACCCTTTCATAACCTGAATTATTTTCGTATGCAGAAGCAAAAAAATCTTTGTCTTTGCTTTTGTAACTTGGATTTTTCGTAAGTTGGGACTTTCGTATGTCAAGGTTCCACTGTACTGCTTTTCAGTGCCCAAGGGACATTTTGAATTTACATGGATGCCATTTGGTTTGGCAGGTAGTCCTATGACTTTCACAAGGTAAGTAAGCATAGTTTTGCAAGGGCTATTGAGTAAAAATGTCTTTTGTGTACATGGATGATATATTGATTGCAACAGATTCGTTCGAGCATCACATGGAAGTGCTTAAGGAAGTACTTAGGAGACTTAGGTTAGCAGAATTGAAAATTAAGCTAGCTAAGTGTTCCTTCTTGAAGAAGCAGATTTTCCTGTCCTTAAGACAAAGAAGCAAATTAACTCATTCCTGAGAAAGGCAGGATATTTTTTTAGGTATGTGAAAGGGTTTTCTAACATAGCAGCTCCTTTAACAGATGTGTTGCGGGAAGAGATTCAATCTTGTTGGAGAGAACAGCAACTAGTAGCCTTTCAGAAAGTTAAGGACGCATTAATGAATCCGCCAATTCTGAAATTTCCAGATTTCAGCGAACATTTCACATTAGTGACTAATGCCAGTCAGGAGGGTATCGGTGCCTGCCTTACACAAAAATTTGATGGAAAGTTCCATCCAATTGCTCTTTATAGCAAGAAATTTAGGACAAAGGGAAGTAATGAAAGACTAATGGCTACCATAGATAAGAAGCCTTTGCAATAGTATCAAGTTTAGTTCATTTTAAAATGTTGGTAATGAGGAATAAAATAGGAGTTCTTACAGACCACAAGCCATTATTGGATCTTTTTAATAAGCCCGATCTGTCACCCAAAAGAGCTCGATGGTTCTTAACTATCAAGAGACTTTGATGAAAAGCTCAAATAAATAGATGTAAAGTTAAATGTAGTTGCAGATGCCTTTAGTACAAGTTTTTATGATACGGAAGGATTTAAAGTTGGGGTGGTTACTAGGGATTCTATACAATGGGATATCAGTCTCATGGAGCAAAGTCAAGATGAGGATGAAATTTTGGCAGACGCATAAGCGTTCCTCAGAGGGGAATCAGTCAAGAAAGGTTATAAAGTTACCTTTTTCAGGTTTAGAATTAGAAGATAATCTGTTGGTCAGGAAAATTAAATAAAAATTAAGGAATAGTGAAAGTAAAGGGGACATGACACAATTCGTGATTCTGAAAGTTCTAATTCCAGTAGTTTCAGATATAGTACACTGCAAGTTTGTTTGTTTGTATGGTGTTTTTACGTTGCATGAAACCAGTGGTTATTCAGCAACGGGAACAACGGCTTTACGTGACTTCTGAACCACATCGAGAGTGAACTTCTATCACCAGAAATGCACATCTCTCACACTTCGATGGAACGCCCGAGAATCGAACTCGCGGCCAACTAGGTGACACGCCAACACCATACCGACCAAACCACTGAGGCGCCATTGCAAGTTTGGTAGTCCCATTTGGGGGTAGAAAAAACGTATAATGCGATGCGTAACAAGTATATTTGGCAAAAATATGTCGAAAGATGTGAAAAATTTTGTGAAAAAGTGTAGTGTGCAATGCTTGCAAACCCGCAAGGGTAACTTCTTGCAAGGGTCATATCTGATACCAAGTAGACCTTTTCAGAGAATACATATGGATATCTTAGGAAATTTTTGTGAATCAAGATATGCCAACAAGTATCTACTAGTAATAACAGATGAACTAAAGAGGACAGAGGAAATTTTTCCACTTAAGCATAAAACAGCCGAAGAAGTAGCTGTAGCATTTTTCAATGGGGTCATCTGCAGATATGGCTCACCCGAGGTTTTGTTGACCGACAATGGTAGAGAATTTGTAAACAGGACCTCAGACTGTTTAGCAGAAGTCATGGGGATACAGAAAGTAACAATTATTCCATACAGACCTGAAGCTAATGGGTTATGTGAACGAGCACAAGGAAAGTGCTCGAAGATCTTAAGAAGACTATAGGAGGAAATGGTAGAAACTGGGATAAATATATAGATATAGTTAGACATAACATTAATACTATGGTCAGTGATTCCATTAAAATGTCTCCATTTGAAGCATTGTTTGGTTGCCAAGCGCGATGCACATTTGATTTGTTACCCATACCTCATCAGGGAGAAGATACAATTGAAGCATTAATTTCTACAGCAAAGAAGAGACATACTTGTCTCAGCCGTAGTCTTGAGGCCAAGACCCGAGAAATGGTGGAAGGAAAGCAACGAGAAATCATTAGATGTTAAAATTGCTATTGGATATAATGTATTCCTAAAAATACTTTGTGAGAAATGAACTAAATTACAAGTTAGGTCCAGAGTTTGAGGGTCCATCTAGTCATTGAAGAAAAGAAAGGAAACAGATTTGTAGTCTTAGATGAAAAGACTGGTCGGTCGAAACTGACACATATCAAAGATGAAGAAGACAGGAAAATGATAAAAAGGTGGCACTGCGCAGTAGCATTTTTTCTTTCTAGATTTTGCAAATGGATGACGAATTGTGATTAATCAGTTTTATGTAACATTCTTTTTTTCTTTCATTCTTTTACTATTGTCTTCTTATGCGCAACTGCAGCGATCTGGCGTAAAAACCCGTGGTAATCGTTGTAATAATGGAGTGAAAAACGGGAAAATACCGTGGAGTCGAGAAATATTATAAGGAATTTTTGGTGGTGACGATTTCTGGTGATGATTTTTGGTAGTGATGATTTCTGGTGATGACCTTTGGCGATTTGGTGGTGATTTTGTGATCCCTGGTGGTGATTTTTGGTGATTTGGTGATTCCTGATGGTGTTGATTTTTGGGGGACGATTTTTGGTGGTGATCTGTGATTTTATGAGCCAATGGGGTGGTGACTGTGGTTCTTTGTGGTATTATGGCTCTTGTGGGTGGTACTAGTGCATTGTGGTTTTACGGTTTCCCTGGTAAGGTGGTGTATTCTATGAGGTTATATTCACAAGTGGTTATATGGCGGTATATATAGTATGTGGTTGATAATTTGTGGATTGTGGTTTTCTGAGGTTGATATCCCGACGAGGCGATTTCTTGGGTGTTAAATACATGTGGCTGTATCACAAATGGTTTACTTTGAAGTATATTTGGCAGTGTTTAAATGACTTAGGACTTAGCATGTGGTGTATTTTATATTGGTGGTTATATAATGGGGGTTTGAGAATTTTTGCGTACCCGTGTGGTAACAATAAGGATTTCTTGAGAACATTTTCTGAGGTTATGTGGTATCAGTGAGGATTTCTCAAGGATTTGGTGGACATTTAATGTGGTTATGAGGTATCAGTGTGGATTTATTGAGGATTCCCCAATGAGTATTAATGAGAATTTGGGGCTAATTTGAGGTTAATGGTGATTTCGGGATCTACAAACATAACTAGGCCGGCAATGTTGCTGATTGAGGATGTGTTGAATAAACAGGTTATTTATTGCTGACAATGTTGTGGTGTCTAGGATGAGACCAACTATTGATATTTTCTTTTGGAGTTGATTACTCGGAGGAATTCTAGATGATATGTTGTGCGGTGATTTATGTGGGCTATACAAACTACATTTGGTAATGTGAAAAAATTAAATTATTATTTATATGGAGAAACCTGTAATCAGGATTAAGTGGTTTTAATAGTATTTTTACATAGAGTTTCTGTTGTAGAGAGGGGGTGGAAGTTATCTCGAGATATGTCAGATAGAAAGAAGAGTCATCATTATATCTGATGGAGGTTAGTTGTATAAACATGACGGGGATTTTGTAGTATAAACATTACGGAGATTTTGTTGTATAAACATTACGGGGATTTTGTTGTATAAACATTACGGGGATTTTGTTGTATAAACATTACGGAGATTTTGTAGTATAAACATTGCGGAGATTTTGTTGTATAAACATTACGGGGATTTTGTTGGTATACTTGTCAGATAAGGGATTAATTGTGAGTGGTCTGTTAGTGATAAAAGTTCTCCTAATAATTTTAAAAAGGGGTTAGTAGATAAAGACCATATTAGTGAGGAATTTCAGTTTTTAGTAATTGAGTATGAGGTTGGGCATGTTAGTTCATGACAAATTCGTGTGTTAGAGTAAGAACTTATTTCTTGTAGTACATAGACTTGTAAGGGGGTCAGTTGAGACCTATTAATGACAAAAAAAGGACACACGGTGACTTTAGAGAATTCCCAAGCTCACACAGAGTGGCGACAACGAAAACAACTTAGGATCTACAGCGCCAGATGTTTGGTCTTCATTCAAGCGACGAGGTCACGGATCGCAACAAATTCTGGGACAAATCAGGGGTCTACAATACTCCTACAAGGCGGGTGCAGGAAGCACTTGCATAGAAGTCGCGGGATATTTCAAGTTGGGGCAACGAGATTGCGTTTACGATTTCATTACAAGACGGTGAATCTTCAGTTTATCAGCGAGGGTGTTAGGATACACCTACAGGGGTCAAAGACCCTTAATAATGACTCATGCAGACTCGTTTCGGAATGGTTCACGGTGCTCACCAGACGGATCTACAATTCATCGACAATGGTGTTCATGAAACACTTACATGGGGATCACGAGGCGGTTAAAGTTCCGCCTACACTGGAGACGATTATGGTTCCGCAACTACAGGATAATGAAGAGGACACTTGCGCCAAATTTGATGCTTGTATCATCATTTGCACGATTTTTCTGTTATCTGCCCCACAACTATGTTGAGTTAAATGATGGCTACAGGTAAATTTTGTCTAGATCGGACAATCGGTGCGGATTTCTACAGAGCATAAAGCAACATACATTCACTTTTATACATATAAAGATATAAGTATATTGAGAGAGAGAGAGAGAGAGAGAGAGAGAGAGAGAGAGAGAGAGAGAGAGAGAGCGCTTCTGCCTTTATGCTGGCTTTTGATCAAAATTATACTACCTCCCCGCTTGCGATTCATTTCCTCTTTTAAAGAGAAACCGTAGTCTGCTCTCCTTACACATTTGTGTGTGTACAAAGTTCTTGGCAGTAATTTACACTTATTACTCAAAAATCAGTAATGTAAGTGGCAGATCGTTGCAGATCAAAGTTATAACGAAGCGTAACTCTTTATAATGAAAAGCAAACATGATCATCCTTGCACTTGGCGAGGGGTAAACAAACGTTTAGTGACGCCGAGAAATAAAGTAAATAAGGTAATAAGCCGTCATCTTTTATCAGCCAACCCCGTATGACATTTCTATTTTCATTTATATCAGTTGTATCAATCTACTTCCATCTTTAAACCATCATGTTCATCCGTTCTCTAGTTTTCACGTAACCCTGCTTACAACAGATAGATAAAGGAGGTATTCGTAACCAAAAACACAACCGAATTATCCGAAGCTATAAAACATACGTGACTGTTGACTTAACATTATGGCACTGAGATACTAAATCATATTTAACAGAAAAATATCTAGTGCACAAAAACATCAAAACATAACGAACTTAAGTACAAAAGTTAAATCAGAATGCTTCAACATATGCTGGAAATTAGTGAGGCGAAATTGGTAATTTAGTCAAGATTTTATGCCTCTGCTTCTATCTCCATGTGGAATATATGACCTCGGGAAGTCCCTTAGCTCGTAAGAATCTGGCACACTGATCATTATCATTCTTTTTTTTATATTTTCTCCATTTGGCATTCTTCACATAAATAGGTACAGACCAATTACTTTCTTTGTAACAGTCCGGTATATTTCTCGGTTCAGTTTTCGCTAGCCTTGTTCTCTCAGTTGGCAATTACTAAAGCATAAATTAGTTCGTTACTTGTTAATTAGCAGCGAAAGCTGTCACTCATGTCTTTCAATTTATCACATGAAACCTCTTCCTCTGGTAAAAAAAGTTTACGCTGTTTCCAGACTCAGTTCATAATTCATTTTGTCTATTACCGTCTCATCTTTCAATGAAAATATTCTATTATTATTATTATATCTAAGGACATCCAGTTCTTCCTTTTACGGGACTCATTTTAAATACGACAGCTGGGTTTATGAGTTACAACAGATAATCATGTCTAAAAATAGACATCAGGAGCACTAACACGACTCGCATACAGGAACATCAAAGAGCTGTTTTACCAATATAGACGGATGAGGCTCAACAAAATTCTCAAAAAATTAAACTTAATTGAAGTGAACTATTCTTAACATCCTTCACTGCTCTTCTACGTTAAAGATTCTACGTTACAACGAATGATGCTCAAGTTACGATCAGCAGAGGTGGTGAATAGGTATTACTTTAACCTGGTTTGTAAAACAAATTGCTATTAGTATAAGGTCTATGTCTATAAATAGTTAATGCTAAAATTGAGAATTTACAACTAAATTACGTTGCTTTTCTAAAACCGAATAACGCAATACGCGAAGAAACATTGCTAAAACATTTACAACTAGTTTCGTAAGCATTAGCTTTTCTTCCACAAAATCATTATGCTCTATATACGTAGTGTTGGTAGTCTCAGATCATTATCATGTACCAAATTTCAACTAAATAAAGTTTAATGTCATATAAAAATTTATTTATAAATTCAGCTAAAGATGTCCGTCAACAAATCAACCAAAATCGTCCAGTTGCAGAAATACGTTTTCCACGTCACTTTCTAGACAAAAACTTAAAACCCGCAAAGTATTATTCTAAAACATATATTATACTCTAGATTGCCGAGACTATACACCTCGAGTCTCTCTCTCTCTAGCTTTCTGTATATATATTAATTTTTATCACATCACCGTGATTTGTATACATACATGCTCTGAGCTACAATTGTCATTTAATATCCAATTCGCTCTACCTAGGAATATATTTTCATATGTTAACCGAAGGAGAATTTTTTTTTTTTAATAGTTTCGTCCTCTCGTGGATTCAGAGAGAGAAATCAGGACTTCAGTGACATTACCGACTCGGCCGGGAAATATTAATTAATATATATAATATATAATAATATACTTATATTTATATATTAATATATATATTTATATTATATAGATATATAAATATATTTATATTATATATTATATTATACTATATATTATATATGGCTACTAGTAAACTAACTCTCTCTTCTCTCTCTGTCTCTCATTCCTGTTAAGGTAGTTGCTTCAGTTAATTATATTATATATATATATATATATATATATATATATATATATATATATATACATATATATATATATACATATATTATACATATATATATACGTATAATATATATATATATATACGTATATATACACACATATATATATATATATAATATATATATATATATATATATATATATATATATATATATAATATACGTATAATACACACACACATATATATATATATATATATATATATATATATATATATATATATATATATATATATATATATATATGTATGTATATGTATATGTATATGCATATATATATATATATATATATATATATATATATATATATGAATATATATACATGAATATATATACATATACATATATATATATGTATATATATTCATCTATATATATATATATATATATATATATATATATATAGATATATATATATATATATATATATATATATATATATATATATATATATAATACTATATGTATAAATATGTGTATATATATATATATATATATATATATATATATATATATATATATATATATATATATATATATATATATATATATATATATATATATATATATATATATATATATATATATATATATATATATATTGTTAAGTTTTTCTTTAAATCCTGTAAATAAAATCACCTTAATGTAGTCTGACTGGTTTGAAAAGTGACCTTCCATTCCCATTTAACCCATTGTCAGAGGTAAGTCACTTGCATTTTCCTTTATATAATTACGTGTGGATGGTCGGTATAGGCCACTTAGGTTCTGCCATTTCATAATTCTAACTTTACCTTCGTCCAAACTGATGCCACACATAAGAGTGGCGAATCTTACCAGCATCTTGGCCATTAGCAAATTAGCATTGTACTAAAAATCTAGGCTAGGAAAGAGACGAACCAAGAATCCATAAAATAACTCTTTAATTAAATTTTTTACAAGGCTTAAGATATATTCATAACATGTTAGAACAAGAACTAAGGACAGCAAGTAGATATTTAAGAAGTATTTAGAAGCGATTTGAGTAGTTTTGTAACGGCGATAGCACCACAAGTTTTAATTTGGCAGTGCAGGAAGAAATGCCAGCAAAATTCAAGTGTTCGTAGAGACACAGCCACACACCAACACTAGTTTAGGTGCCAATTATTAACTTTAGGAAGTGTTTGCCAGGGATTCATTGCATGTTAAGCCACGAATAGTTAGCCAAGTGTATTGTTTTCGACTATACAGTTACAGCAAAGGAAGTGTACAATTGCTTTGTCAGTAGGGTGTTAGGGGAAATTTTGTTTAAAATACGTGTTAGGAATAATACCACGTTGGCAACTCATGGCTTAGCCTGTGCTGCTCGTGTGAATCATACCCTCCAGCAGTAGCCGAGATAATCAGTTTAAACTTTAACTAACAATTTCAGCAAAGAAAAATTATTCTTGATGTTCTAACTAATTTGAGTCTGCATATTAGCAACCATCATTCTGCCATAAAATTTAGTGTTGTTTGCTTTAAATATCAAAATAGTGATTGTGTCATATCACTAAGCACTTGCTCTCTACCAATGATCAGCTGTTGTTAGCCTGCAAGCGACCCTGTAGTCGTTCAAATTCACTCGCCACCAACCCCTCAGCTGTTCCATTAGTATCATTCACTCGCTGAGCGAAATTCCATTCCACTTCATTTCATACCTAACGTAGCCTCTTGACATAAATATCTTGATAACTTTATAAATCCTTAGCACCATTTTAACTTGTCATAACAGCGGCTAGATATTAAATTATGTGAATTAAACGCAAATCTTCATAAATAAAAAAATTACTTGCTCAACATGATTGCATCACATTAAATAAAAATGATTCCAAACAAAGCAGAGAGTTCGATCATATATAATTGTATACGCTCTCCAAGAGAGAGAGAAAGAGGGAGAGAAATAGAGAGAAAACATTAATTCATAAAGCAAAGAGAAATACCTTTCATTAATAATAACGAATCACTAACTTTTCTCTCTTGTGCCGTTCATTTACACTTTCGCCAACCTTTTATCTTTTACTGCCAACAGCCGCCACTAGTTCCTAAAGCTAGCCGCCGCAAGTACATGTCAGGCTATTCCTTTTCACACTGCCAGTAATCTGAGGCAATGCCAACGACTACGCTACTGAAGTACTCACTTTACTTTCCAGCCTACTACCTTACACTCTGCCTCAAGCAGAGTGCCATTAACTTCCGTAAAAATTTAGTATACTGCATTCTTGATTCGTTCCCCAAAACACACCAGCACTCTAGTGCCACCATGACCAAATAATCCATTAAGTGCCACTGCACCTGCATATGACCTACAGAGTGCCCATTCATCAGTGTATCCGTTCATAAGGATCAGTATTCCTTCAGGATCACTCCATTCCTTAGCGCATCCACCCATAAGGACTATTGCTTCTTCAGGATCGCTCCACTCCATTGGCGTATCTGCCCATAAGGATATTTAATCCTTCAGTATCGTTCATCAGGGTGACCTGTATAATGCACACTCCACCACAGTGCCACACAGTTATGAGACCTTTCCTCTAGAAACTCTACGCATCCAGGACAACGTCGGCAGAGCAGTACACAGCCTTCAGGAACCAGGGAAAGGATGCAGACCTCATGGGAATGGATCTCACCACATGGGTGCAACAGCGGCTAGACGCTACCGTAAGACTAGAAAGAGAAGAAAGAAAAGAGCTGAGAAAAGCAAGAGAAGAAGAGAGGAAGGCAAGAGAAGAGGAGAGGAAGCATGATCTAACTCTCAAGGAGAAGGAGAAGGAGATTGAGCTGGCGAAGGCACGTAAAAAGTGTGTTGAAGCCCTGGCCACTCAGCAAGCCTCCTGCCCCACACCTGTTGTGCCTCATACATCGATCGCCAGTATCAATGCTCAGATTCCTAAATGGACGGAGGGTGAGCCTGAGGTATGGTTGGAAGAAGTTGAAGCCCTCTTCGATGACTAAACCACCACCGAGACACAGAGGGCCACCCTGCTCGCCAAGCACATGGATGGCAAAGCCAAAACTGTTCTCCGCTCACTAGATCAGGGTCAGCAAGGGAACATGGTTGAAGTTGGGAGGGTGATTACCAAAGCGTAAGAAATCACCACAGAGATGAAGACAGCATTTCCGAGGTCAGGCCAAGGAAGTTGGTTGGTCCTGGACTGACTTTGCCTACCACAAGACCCAATCCAGACAGTGCTGGCTCCACGCTATGTCATGCACAGAGTTCTTGGACCTAATAAACAGGATCATGCTGAAAGACCTCTACCAGTGTGCACCTTAACGACAAGAAACCCAAGACACTTGCAAAAGCTTGTCACATGGCTGACAACTGGGAGACCTTTAACATGTCTCACAGCACCACCCACTGGAGCATAGTGGCACCCGGTCATCTCTCCGGATCCACTCACCTGAAGAGCAGATCCCATGGCAACCTTACGGCTTGCAGCTTCTGCAAGAAGGTGGGTTACACCACAACAGTGCCGCAACAAGAAAGGCGCCAACCACCAGCATCCTCAGAAGCCTCCTACACCAACGAATGGCGCCTCCTTTTCCGCCACTGATGAGTCTTCTCCACCACTAGACACAATCAGAAGATCAGCCCAGCAAAATGGCCCCTGCAGAGACTGTTAAACTCCAGGCCACAATTCAGTCAGATATCCCAGTTGCCCAAAGCATGTGCCTTCGACCAGGCACGTCCACCTGATCAGTACCACAACCTCCTTGGCCATGCCGCCAGATACTACACCTCACCCTCAGTGGGTGTAGACTATGTCTATCACAGTGACACCCCTGGATGGCTCTAGCCTACCAGCGACCATGCTGGTTATGGTAGACAATGGCTCCAATCTTCATCTGATAGACCGGGACCAAGTGCCAGCCAATACCACTGTCGACAAGGCAACCAGGTGAACATTAACTTGGATCGAAGGCCAGTCCAAGTCCGTTCCCACAGTTGCAATGCAGGTCACCACTCCTTGGTGCACTCAACCTAGCTGCCTGTGAATGGTGAGCCAAATCAGCCATTGAGTAGGTTTCCTGTTGGGATGGGACTTCCTCTGGGGATGTACCTCACCAACACCTCAGGTGCCCAGCTACCTCCACCACTACCTTCAGCTCACCACCATGGTTGACTGAAGGGGCACTCATTGTGCATTCCAAGGCCCAGTTCTCTGGCCTCAAGCAATTTCTGTCACTGGCAGTTTCCTCCCTCACCATGGAGAGAGATTGATCCTACATAGTTCTGCTGCAAAACCTGTAACATAATAGGGGACTCCACCAATTAGTCTGGGTGCCCGAAGAAGCAACGTGCTGCTGACACTGCCATTGTATCACTTCCATCAGGAGATCAGCCCAGCAAAGGAGCCCCTGCCTTCCACGAGACAGGAATTCAGGTCTCCCATTACCTCGGGCGCACCGAGGGGTTTTACACCCCCAGGTAACTCTTCAGGCATGCCTGACTCTAAATCGCTTCCAGTGCCACTCAAGCACTGCACAGTGCCACGCTCCGTCCAGCCTGGACGTGGAGCCACCGCAACCATCAATCTCTGCGCCCAGCCCTATACTAGTGCCAGTGCCCACTCATAACCTCCTCAAAGATCCTCCTATGGCAAATCCACTAAATCGCATGGAGCTCATCGTGGTCCATTGTGAGCCTTCAGCTCCCGATTCTTCTTCAACACCTTTGTTGGCCAATGATGAATCTCCAGTAGACAACTCTGTTACACCTTCACTGGTCGACCTGAAACTGACTGGCCAGCGGTTGTCGCTGCAGCCAAAGTAGGAGCCTCCCCTGCAGTAGGTTCTACCCTTACAACGGTTATCGCAGCAGCCAAAGTAGGAGGTTTGTCTGTAGCTCACAGGGCTACCACTGCTTCTGCTCCTGACAGCCCTTCCAGCCTTTCCCCAGAGTCTGTGCCTTTGTCGACCCATAGGACTAGTATAGCCAGATCCTGGAGGAGCCAGAGGAAGAAGAAGGGGCAGAAGATATTCAACTAACCCATAAGAGCCACAAGCTCTCCTTGGCACCTGTGCCCAAGGCACAGTGCCGCATTCCATTGCAGAGTGATCCTGGCACCTAACCAGATAAGGTAGCCAGCCTGATTTCTACCAGTAGACAAACCATCTAACCCTTAGGAACCTTGTGTTACTAACCCTCTATCGAATTTCATAATGACCTCATCCCATATTCAACCCTGATCATTTACCACTAATCATTAACTTGTACCATAAACCTATTAACCCTTCAGGTTACTCAATCTTCAAATATTGCTTGCCATATTATAAAATCATCGCATAATTTTTAACCATATTGCACAGATTTGGGTCATTTACTTTAGTAGCAAGGCAACAGGGTAGTAGCCCATTCACAACTTTCATGTATCACTAACTAGAAATAGCATTAGCCGTTAGCCTGTCGTCACCAACAACTAGTAGAAACTAGTAGATACTTCATTTTAGACTAGACTACCATAGTGAGTAAGTTTACAAACTTAGCATCTCTTCCTATGAGTTAGGTAGGCCATTCTAACTGCTGCATAGCAAACCATAAAACACATTCAGGGGAACTGTCCAGTTGAGGCAAATAATTTACTTAGCCAAGGCATTCAGACCTGAAAGGGAGCAAATGCACTAGCATAGTTAACATAATAATTACAAGTAAAGGACAACTGTATAGCTAAGAAGAATACACCTGTGTTAAACATTTCCTCTAGTATTATTTTTGCATGTCCTACATCGCATGCATATAAACTTCTCTCTCTCCTGTTTTTCCTTCATATACCAAACCCACAAATGACTGGAAACAGGTCATATAATTTTGGTGTCAGTCATGGGGTCTTCTGAGGTGTTGTAAGGTCTTATGAGGTCTTGTGAGGTCTTATGGTGTCAATCAAACGTTAGTGCTAAATCATTTTAGCCAACAATCAGTGATATGAAGTGAAATAAACATGGAGATGAGAGGAATTTTGGACAACAACTCCGACGAGGGAAATAGAGAACCAAACAAACTAGCTAAAAACAATTATGGCTAAAGCAATTGGCAAAAATTGGTGAATAGTGCTACCAATGGGAAAAATTAATCAAGTGGCCCTACCATTTTGAAAAGCTCAGTGCTAACCAGACGGAGTGCGAACGCAGAAATCATTAATAAATTACCGCTGTTAGACAGTTTAGCGGCCGAATTCGGTGACAAATGGGCGAGAGAGAATTCAAATCAGCGGAAGTATTAAAAAAATATTAGAAAAATCTGTTTGAGACACGCGGGAAGACAAAGACTAGTGTTTGAGAAATCAAAATCGACGGTTACAATGCTGCCAAACGACGGTGCTGGTGGCACCCGCCTACCCACCCCTCCAGACCCCCGTGGATCAGACCACGTAGAGGAGTAACGAATGTGTTTTGAATGGAGATGGCAGTGGCAAGCAGTCCAGCCAACCAGAAAGGACGAAAGATGGAAGGTGCAGTAAGCGGCATGGAGATAGTGGAGGAAAGGTGCCCCAGACTACCCTCAGTGCTGTGCGGGACTGTCATGCAATGCCCAGAAAAACAACAGACACCTTGTTGTGAGGGAAGGGATGCCAATCCCGCCCCCCTGGAAAGTAGGGGCATAGAGGATAATCTTTCCACCCATGAGTCAAGAATGATGGGACAGAGAGGGGTCAACCAGAGCCTCTCCCCATGACCCCATGGGATGGGGAATGTCAACTCCTACTTCTGAATGCGACCTATTGGAGAGTAGAGAAATGGTGTTAAAAGGTGAATAGTGTCGAAGTTCCCTTACCTCCCTCGACCCGTGAGAGAAATCATGATACCTGCCCAAGGTATGGATAGGAAGACAAGATGTTAGAATTAGGAATAGCTGATAGACGTCAGATGACAGCCAGTAACAAGTGAGAGAATCCAGGTGTGATGTGAAAAGGATACAAGCAAACTAATAGTGTCAGTAGCGAACTGCCAGCACCGCTGCTGGCACTAATAGCGCTGCTGACCTGTGAGAAAGTTGCATAGAAAATGGGAACATCTCAACCACAAGACAGACAGAGAGAGAGAGAGAGAGAGGAGAGAGGACGAGAGAGAGAAGAGAGGATGAGAGAGAGAGAGAGAGAGAGTCTTGGTACACTATGGGGATGTGAGAGGATACCCTTCACACCCCCAGAGGTGTGAGACCTCGCCCAACCTAGAAGCCTGTCTCCCTACCCACTGTAGTGATTGCTAAAAGATCTCACTGATAGTAATATTAGTATTAATTCGACTGCACAATGTACGAGTTGTGTAGCCCTTATGTAGAGTAATCAGTAGTATGTTGTGTTAGGGAAATGCAGATAGGGAATTTGTAGAAAGTAACAGAAAAAGAATATAAAAAATATTTGAAAAAAAGATGGTTCTCTTAGGCCGTGTTCTGATTATAGTTAAAGTATCACAAACGACAATGCATCCCATTTGTCCCCATCGAAGAATTGTAGTTATGATTTAAAGATAGTTATTAACGTAAATTCATTAAAGTGTTTGTTTGAGCAAAGTAGCAACACTGATATATTTGTTGAAATAGTAGTCAGATTTTCATTGGGGAAGAGAAGTGATTTTTAAATTTGATAATGAAGCGAGAAAAAACAGTTTTATCCCTGATATAGTGATGCCCTTAAGAATGTTAATTTCTCAACAAAATCGTTGGATCAAGCAACTGTTAGTTTGCCATTGTGGGGATTGATCATATCATAATAAAAGAGCAATAAGTGTAGCAGAAGCTCTTCCCAAGAGTACTGTAAGACACGAGGCACAGAGAGAGAGGAACTGCGACGCATACAGTTAAATGTTTCAGTT
The DNA here is from genome assembly GCF_015104395.2 of Macrobrachium nipponense. Taxonomy (NCBI): domain Eukaryota; kingdom Metazoa; phylum Arthropoda; class Malacostraca; order Decapoda; family Palaemonidae; genus Macrobrachium; species Macrobrachium nipponense. The sequence continues at coordinate 45,606,411 of NC_061100.1, forward strand.
ACACCTGTGGGTGAGTCGCAACAGAAAACAGAGGCAAGCGAGTCAGCTGTTGTGTGAACATGTTGAGTGAGGGCCCTAGGAGTGTGCATGTGGTGAGTGTGTGTGGGTTTGCTAGTGTGTAAGGAAGTTGACTGACGAGTCACAGTTTTCTGAAAATGCATGATATAAATTCTTCAAGGGAAAAAAAAAGTAACTTGTACCGCCCTTCTTCCCTTTTCGATAAAGCAAACTATCCACATAATTTTTAAGTGTGTGTCGGTGCTTTGCATAGCATACCAACGCCGGTCATGAATAAGTGTGTCCGTCACAAAATGAACAGGGAATATCATAAAAACAAGCTTATGCACTTTTGTTTCATGTCAGTTATTGCTGAGAAATTTAATTTTTTTACATTTTTGTTACAGGTCCAAGCATATGGGTGAGTCTAAGTATTTATAACAATTATTTTTCATTACATTTCAAGTCGTATTAAACACGTTATTGCATTCCATCTAACCTGTGTTAATTTCTGTTGGTGCCAATTGTAGTGTCCAAAATTTCGTATCATTGTCAATGCTGTTTATTCTGTCAGAAATTTGTGATCTTCCATTGATGCTCTGGTAATGTGTGATTCTTTTAGAGAAAAAATAGTTTTTTTGTGTAATCATCGAATTTATGTTTTTTATTATCTTGTTTTTACTTTGTTGCAGAAGGAATTTCGTAACTTTTTTTATACATTTGCCAAATTTCTTAAGAGTAATGTTTCATTTTTGACTCATGTTCTGCAAAAAAATTTTTGAGTTTAGCTTTTTTGAGCAGGAGCTGTGACTACTATTTCCATTTTTTGATTGATATTACAGAATGTGAACCTAATTTTGTTTTTTCTGTATGACACATTGTGAGGCGTGAGATTCATTTTTTGTAACTTGTGTTTGTAACACAGCAAATGGCCCAATCCTAATAGTTTTAAATTTTGAACAAACTGGAGGTGTGGCACTCAAAGGTGGTGTGGCACTGAAAGACGATGTGGCACTCAAAGGCGATGTGGCACTCAAAGAACAGCAACAATGCGCAAATCATAAATTGAGTGTAAGTCTCACGGGACACAAGAACTGGGGAGGGAATAATGAGCAATTCGATACATTTTACATATACCTCTCCGCGATATTTTGAAGTCCTGTGAAACCGTTATATGTGATACTGTTTGTATGTGTAACAACACAAGACAACCGCCAAAGACGTTAGAAGTTGGCGTGGCTTGGGCAGTTCAAGGAATGCAAATCATCTCTATACCCCATTTTGAGTGGCCCTTGTATCAAAGGAGCCAAAATAACCATATAAAAGGCGTGTATCGCCATGAGTGTCAATAACAGTCTAAGTTGCCGTCCGGTTGTGCACTAGCAAAGTTAACGCAATAATTACAAGTAAAGGCCACCTGTGTTAAACGTTTCCTCGATTATTATTTTTGCATGTCCTACATTGCATGCATGTAAACTTCTCTCTCTCCTGTTTTTCCTTCATATATATATACAGTAGCAGTCATAATACTTTGCGTGGTAGGGAAGATGGAAGAAGAAAAAGAGTACAACAAACTAAAAATATTC
>NC_061100.1:45617993-45637993 GCF_015104395.2 Macrobrachium nipponense
ACAGCTTTGACAAGATTAAAGATTTATGAAGCTTTAGTAAAAGATTTCTATCAGCTCCCCAACTGGTGTGAGAAAGCACCTTCAAGATGTGTAGAGCTTCTAGGCTCTTTGCTTTTATATGTTTGATATGGGGGACCCAAGTCAATCTACTGTCAAAAACTAGGCCTAAGAAGTGTGCTTGTTCTACACGTGGGATTCTACGGCCATACAAATAGAGATCTGGGTCAGGATGCACTCCCCCGATCCGACAGAAGTGGACAGCAGTAGTCTTGCTTACAGAGATTTTAAAACCCTGTTTCTCAGCCCAACTTACTATTTTATTTATTGTTAATTGTAGCTTTCTTTTGGCTACAGTCATCCGGGTGGCAGCAAAGGATATTGACAAGTCATCTTTAAAACCTCTCTTGGAATAACAGCTGCAACACTGTTTATGGCCAGAGCAAAAAGTGTTACACTGAGAACACTGCCCTGGGGAACACCTTCTTCTTGCCACCTTTTCTCTGATAAAGTACTGCCAACTTTAACTTTAAAATACCTACGATGTAAAAATGATATTGTTATTATACAATAAAGTTTCATACATACTTACCTGGCAGATATATACATAGCTAAGACCTCCCGTCGTCCCGACAGAAATTCAAATTTCGCGCCACTCGCTACAGGTAGGTCAGGTGATCTACCGGCCGTCCTGCCCTGGGCGGCAGGACTAGGAACCATCCCCGTTTTCTATCATATTTTCTCTCTTCCACCTGTCTCCTGCGGGGAGGTTGGGTGGGCCTTTAATTGTATATATCTGCCAGGTAAGTATGTATGAAACTTTATTGTATAATAACAATATCATTTTCATACAATCAACTTACCTGTCAGATATATACATAGCTGATTGGCACCTTTCGGTGGAGGGTAAGAGACAGCTACTATATGGAATAGACAGGTAAACAACATATGTTGTAGGTATAAATAAAACCTTGGTTCCTACCTGATAGGTGGTAGACTTTGTGGGTGTTTGCCCAGTAGTCTGCATCACCTCAAGAAACTTTAGCGAGATATATGATCTATGGCCAAGAGTTCTTGTGGGTCTGCCGATGGGGTCTTATCCGCTTACTCGGCAGAGCCTAAAAGGACTTTGTCAATGGGTGCTGATCCACTTATATGACAATACACCTTATGAAGGAGCACACAACCAATCCCGACCACCTGATCCTAACCATCTGTTGAGAACTCAGGATTGTTCCGAGTTTCATCCCCGAACTCAGTCACAAAACAACCTCCCTTTAACTCAAAACCACTACGCACACATACATAATTTTCAAAAAAAATTATACTCATCTAATTGGATATGACAGGATTCTCTTACTGAACAACATAGACGGCCGCGCCCGTGCCTAAACCAAGTCCTCCATTGTTCGAAGAGACTCCAGACCATATCCAAAAGAAGAAAAGTATATACATTAAGGATTGGTGTCGGCTCCCGTACCCAGAATCGTATCCGCCGATACGAAAGGACCTAGAGAAAAACACTTCTCATATGTCACACGAACGTCTTTCAAGTAATGAGATGCAAATACTGAGTTGCATCTCCAAAATGTCGTATCTATGATGTTTTTAAGCGACATATTCTTATGAAACGAGAGAGACGTCGCTACCACAGCTCTCACTTCATGAGCTTTTACTCTCAACAGTTGTAACTGTTCGTCAGGACAGGACCTTATGAGCGTCTTTAATGACGTTTCTCACAAAGAATGCCAGCGCATTCTTGGACATCAGTCTTGTGGGGTCTTTTACCGCGCACCAAAGACCTTGTCTAGAGCCTCCCATCTGATGCTTTCTCTGAAGGTAGAACTTCAGAGCTCTAACAGGGCATAGAGACCTCTCTGCTTCTCTGCCTACGAGACTCGATATGCCTTTGACTTCGAATGACTTAGGCCAGGGATTCGTGGGATTCTCGTTTTTAGCTAAAAACAGGGTCTTAAACGAGCAAATAGCTGAGTCTCCCTTGAATCCTACTTTATCCTGCAGAGCATGTAATTCACTAATTCTCTTTGCCGTAGCTAAAGATAATCGGAATAGGCATTTTCTGGTGATGTCTCTAAACGATGCCAGATGAGGAGGTTCGAATCTTTCAGATGAAAGAAACTTGAGGACTACGTCTAGGTTCCAGTTCGGAGGTACTGGTTCCTTCGACTTTGAAGTCTCAAATGATCTTATGAGATCGTGGAGATCTTTATTATCTGCCAGATCTAATCCTCTATTCCTGAATACAGCCGAGAGCATACTTCTGTATCCCTTTATTGTGGATACGGCTAGATGAGATTTCTCTCTCAGGAATAGCAGGAAATCAGCAATTTCCGCTATAGAGGTAGTGGAGGAGGACAACTTCTTGGATCTACACCACCTTCTAAAAACCTCCCACTTCGATTGGTGATATCTTTCGTAGTGGAGGTTCTGCGATGCTCTCCGTCGATCGCGCTTGCCACTTCGCGAGAAAAGCCTCTCGCTCTGACAAGTCTTTCGATAGTCGAAAGGCAGTCATGAGCGAGGGGAGCGGGAGGTTTTGATGGTACCTCTTCTTGAAGTGTGGTTGTCTGAGAAGATCCGTCCTTCTTGGTAGGGATCTTGGAAAGTCTACGATCCACTCTACCACCTCCGTGAACCAATCCTGGGCCGGCCAAAAGGGGGCTATTAACGTCATCCTCGTCTCCTTTGACGCCACAAACTTTTTCATTACTAATCCCAGGATTTTGAATGGGGGAAAAGCATATACGTCTACTCGAGACCAATTTAGCAGGAAGGCGTCTACCATAAGTGCTCTTGGATCTTCCACGACCGAGCAAAAGACTGGTAGCCTTTTTGAAATGAATGTTGCGAAGAGATCCACATGAGGTGTCCCCCACAGCGACCAGAGATCTAGACACACTTCCTCGTGTAGGGTCCACTCTGTATGAAGGACCTGGTTCCTCCTGCTGAGTCTGTCCGCCCTCACATTCTTTACTCCCTGTACGAACCTTGTCAGAAGGGAGATGTTCCTGTGAGACGTCCAAAGCAATAGGTCTCTCGTCAGTTCGTAAAGGAACGAGGAGTGAGTCCCTCCCTGTTTCCGAATGTAGGCAAGTGCGGTGGTGTTGTCCACGTTTACTTGCACTACTTTGTTTGACACCAGAGGTTCTAGACTCTTCAAAGCCAGATGCACGGCGAAGAGCTCTTTTGCAGTTTATGTGCCAGTCACCTTGTTGCTTGGTTCCCAGGTGCCTGACACCTCTTCTGAGCCTAATGTCGCTACCCCAACCTTTCTCCGACGCGTCGAGTACAACACTAGGTCTGGGTTCTGTGTTTTTAGAGAGATCCCTTTGTTCTCTTCCAGAGGGGGCAACCACCATTCCAGGTGCGATCTTATCTCCACTGGAATGGGAAATACGTCCCGAAAGCTGTCCGGTTTTTTCCAGCTCCAAGACTTCTTGAGGAAGAATTGAAGCGGACGTAAATGCAGTCTTCCTAGTGGGAAGAACTGTTCGAGCGAGGAAAGGGTCCCTAGAAGGCTCAACCATTCCCTCGCCGACGTATGTTCCTTCCCTAAGAAGAGAGAGACTATCCGCAAACCTTTTGCGATTCTCTCTTGCGAAGGAAATACTCGAAAACCCCGAGAATCCATCCGAATCCCCAGATAGACTAGGTCTTGTCTGGGGGTCAGCTGAGACTTCTCGAGGTTCACGAGCAATCCCAACGCTTTGATCAAATCTAGAGTTAACTTTAGGTCCTCCAAGCACTGTCTCTCTGATCTGGCCCTGATGAGCCAGTCGTCCAGATACAGAGAGATATTTACTCCTTTGAGGTGAAGAAACCTCGCCACATTCTTCATCAGGCTTGTGAAGACCTGAGGAGCCTGTGGACAGGCCGAAACACAAGGCTCTGAACTGAAAGATCCTTCCCCCCGTCATGAAACGGAGGTACTTCTTCGATGAAGGGTGGATCGGGACGTGAAAGTAGGCGTCCTGGAGATCTAGACACACCATCCAATCTCCTTGTCGTAATGACGCTAGGACTGAAGCAGAAGTCTCCATGGAGAACTTCTCCTTCTGAACAAATTTGTTCAGAGAGCTGACGTCCAGTACTGGTCCCTTACTCCAGCCTCCCGAGGCTTTCGCAACCAGAAAAAGGCGATTGTAAAACCCCGGGGAGTTTTGATCCAGTACTAGTTCTATCGCTCTCCTTGTCCCACATTTGTTCCACCATCGATCGAAGAGTATCCCTCAGCACAGGATCCTTGTACTTGGCTGATAGTTCCCTTGGTATTGACGTTAGGGGAGGAGTGTTCAGGAAAGGGATACGATATCCCTTCCTTATGATAGCCACTGCAGACGCGTCTGCGTTTATCAGTGTCCAGGCCTCCACAAATCCCAGGAGCCTGGCACCTACTGGTGCTTGGAGGATAGAAGCTTCATTTTCCCTTTTTAAAGGGACGAAAGGCAGACCTACCTCTCTTCTCCGGAGCCGTCCTTCTTGCGGGAGGTCTGGAGGTCGGACCACCTCGAAAGGGCTGAACAGATGTACTAGGTCCTTTCTTGTCAGATGCAGAAACAGGTTTCTTCTTCCTTGCTGACTGCGTCAGAAGATCCTGAGTCGCCTTCTCAGTTAAAGAATGCGCAATGTCCCTCACTAACTGAGAAGGGAACAAAAAGTCAGATAGAGGCGAATACAGTAGAGCTGCCCTCTGAGCGTGTGAGACTGCCTTGGTTAAGAAGGCCCCATATACAGTCCTCTTCTTTAGAAGACCTGCTCCAAATAATGAGGAGATTTCAAAAGAGCCATCCTGTACCGCTTTGTCAATACAAGACAATATTGCATAACGGGCTTCAGGTTCGATTCCTTCCGAATCATGGGCTTTCTTGGACATCACCCCAAGGGACCAATCTAAGAAGTTGAAAACTTCCAATACATGAAAGAGTCCCTTGAGGAGATGGTCCAGTTCAGAAATACCCACGTAATTCGTGCCGAATTGAGACCTTGTCGACGTGAAGCGTCAACTAAGGTCGAAAAATCTGCTTCCGACGTAGAAGGGAGAGCATACCCATATTCTCTCCGTCTGATACCAAATGCCTCTTTTACCAGCTAATCTTGCTGGAGGCATGCAGAAGACTGTTCTCACTAAGTCTTTCTTAGACTTCATCCATGAGTCTAAGGATTGTAAGGCCCTCTTCATCGAAATGGTGGGCTTCATTTTGAGAAAAGACGAAGGCTTCTTCGTCTTAGCACTCGAAAGAGAGAGCGCGGAGAAGGAGGAGCGGTCAGGAGTCAACTCGTCTCCATACTCCTCAAGAAGCAAGGCAGTCAAAACCTTATAGTTCGACAGTCCTTCTCTTCCCTGATATTCATCATCCGAGTTTTCTTCCAACTCGGGATCTACATGAGTCTCCGCTCCCCTTTCCGTACGTTCCTCTTCTGGAGGAGACAAACTCCTAATAGGAGAGGGGCTAAGGGAATGATAATCTTTCCTCTTTCCCGCTTTAATAGCCTTGGAAGGCGCCACAAGCTCAGGCTTCTCTTGAAAAATAGAAGACGCTTCCCGCTTGAATGACGCTTCCCGTTCGCCAAGCGTCCTGGCTGACGTCTCTCGCTTACTTGGCTGCTGACGTCTTGATGACGCCTCGCGCCTGGAAGACGCTCCGCTCTCCAAAGGCGTCCTACTTGGCGTCACAATATTGGTCGGAGCGTCACGTCTATGAACAGTTTTCAATGACGCTTCATGTCTAAAAGACGTCTTACGTCTCTCTGGCGTTACGAAACTTTCGTAAGCAACCGTTCTCGCTCTCGAACCCGAAGCTTCTGTAAGATGTTTAGAAGCTTCCCGTCTGCATGACGCTTCTCGTTTAGCAGGGGAGAGAGGACGAGACTTCTTGATTGGAAGCGCCACGTCCTTCCTACGAGGCGCTAAAACTCCCACTAGAGAGGACAGTTGCTCTTGAACTGCCATAATTATTCTCCTTGACGCTTCTCCCACGTCCACTGCATGACGCCTTTCGTCATCACTCGGGGGAGAAGTAGGAAAGGGTACTTCCGCGTACTCGTCAGGTGACGCTGACGCCACCTTCGCCTTCTTAATAGAAGAGGGAGTGTCATCTAGAAAGAAAACGCTCTGGGCTCGAATCTATTTCAGGTTCTTGCATATGACGCTTCAGCGGTCTCGACAAGTTCGACTCCTTCCACCCTCGTTTAGGAGAGGGAGAGGGAGAGGACGAGAAACACTCACGAAGGACGCTTTTCCTATAGCGCCCTTGAGCAGCCTGCCACGAAGCAGAGCTAGCTGAAGGGACGTCTGACCGTTGGGGATTCCCCACGACCTCCTTAAGGCTTTCGACTTTCCTTCTCCTCTGGGCATGGGAGCTTGGAAGAGGTCTAGGCCTGGGAGCGTCGCAGGGACGATCAAACGCCCCCTCCACAACACTGGGAGAACTCACTTCACTGTAATGCTCACTTTCACTAGCCTTACCTTGGAAGTCCGCCATCTTGGACTTCATGTCTCTAATCGTAGCTTTCAGATTGGCGATTTCCGAGGCCGAATCCGAAAGTACACTCTGAGAATGAGATACATAGGGAGAATCTAAATCAGTAGGATTAGAATTATCCGTGAAAGGCTCAATAGGCCTTGAACTCACACCTTTCAGACGTCTAACCCTATCCCTCTCTAACTTCTTCAAATAAGAAGTCAAAGTCTTCCACTCTTCTGCATTTAATCCCTCGCATTCCTTACAAGTATTATTAGCAGAACACTGAAACCCCCTACATTTACGGCATACAGTGTGAGGATCAACCGAAGCTTTCGGTATCCTCACCCTGCAGCCTACATTCACACACATTCTCACACTCACATTTGAATCAGACATACTGAGAAAAATCCAAAAGAGTAATTCCAAAAACAGTCCACAGTAGCGAATGCCAAAACACGATCCAGATACGTCACCAAAAAGCCGAGAAACGATGATCAAAGGATGAAATATGAATCTAAGTCAGGAGGTAATAGCAACAATGTTGATACCACCGGCGACAGAGAAAATATGATAGAAAACGGGGATGGTTCCTAGTCCTGCCGCCCAGGGCAGGCCGGTAGATCACCTGACCTACCTGTAGCGAGTGGCGCGAAATTTGAATTTCTGTCGGGGACGACGGAGTCTTAGCTATGTATATATCTGACAGGTAAGTTGATTGTATGAAAATGATTTCACAAATAAAGGTAATTTGCCTCGTAGACCACTATTATGCATAGTCTTCAGAATCCCATGTCTCCAAGCAGTGTCATATGCCTTTTCTATATCAAAAAACACTGTCACATGATGTTGCTTGGAGGCAAAGGCTTCACAGACAGGTTTCAAGTTGCAGTAAGATGTCCAGGGTGGAGCGCATTTTTTGAAAACCTCACTGAGAAGGTGTTAGAATATTGTTGTGCTCTAGATACCACATCAGTCTTGCTGCACAGAGATGATCTTTTCCAGGCTTAAGGAATGGTAACATGGTAGCTAATTCCCATATGCTAGGGTAGCTGCTTTCATCCCATATTCTATTGATAATACTTATTATAAAAAGTTTTGTGTTCCTTGAAATGTGTTTAAACATTTCATAAGGAATCTCATCTGGACCAGGGGCAGTGTTCTTGCTCCTAGATAAAGCTGAGTCAAATTCCCTTTCAGAAAAAGGCATATTATATGATTCAGCTTTCTTTGCTGAAAAGTCAAGTACCTGTTGTTCTTACATCATTCTAAAATTATGTCCTGGGGAACTATCCGATTTCTCAGAGACTCAAGCGAAGTGTTCTGAAAATGAATTACTAACTTCTGTGGCATCAGTGACATGGTTATTATTCACTTTAAGTACATATACATATATAACGAACTGGAATAATGGTATGTAGTGCTTAGTAATAAATGTTAAAACAACAATTATAGTAATTAAAATGTATGGCTATAAGAAGTAAACATTGTAAATCGGCTGCTATTGTTTTGCATGTCAACCTAAAAAGGAGGTTATCATACCAACCACTTAAGAGTAACAGAAAATTAAGGTTATCACAATAACATAACCCACTTGACTTACCTAACGTACAACACATTATCTAACCAAGGGGCTCTGACCCACATACCCCCCTTAAAGACAGGTAAACTTGAAGAAAGCCTAACATATAGGTTAGCATACTAACCTAACCTAGTAGAACGTGTTACCTGACTGGGGGACGGCTCTGCCCCAATAACACCCCCCCCCCCTTATAGAAAGGCAAACTTAAAGGAAGCCTAACATATAGTTTAGCATACTAACCTAACCAACCTAACTTAATCTAACATAGCAGAACGTGTTACCTGTAACCCCCCTTATAGAAAGGCAAACTTAAAGAAAGCCTAACATATAGGTTAGCATACTAACCTAACCAACCTAACCTAGTAGAACGCGTTACCTGAGCCCTCCTGTAACGCCCCTTATAGAAAGGCAAACTTAAAGGAAGCCTAACAAATAGGTTATCATACTAACCTAACCTAACCTAGTAGAATGTGTTACCTGACCAGGGGGGCAGAGTCCCCCATACCCCCCGTAAAGAAAAAAAAAACTTTTAAAGGAAGACTGACATACAGGTTAGCATACCAACCTAACCAACATAACCTAACATAACCTAGTACAAAGTGTTAACTAGACCTGACTGGGTTAGGGAAGGAAAAGCAGTTTTAGAGGAAGACTAACATATAGGTTAGGATACTAATTTAAGAAGACTAACATATAGTTTAACATACTAACCTAACGCCAGGGGTGAACCCTCCCCCCTTTAAGAGAGCATAAAATTAAGGTGACCATAATAACTTAACCACCAAACTCCCAAATTTGAATATTTGTAAATAGGAATAATACAATATCAATATTACATAAATCATATGAAACAAAAATTAAAGGAAAACGTTAAAGTAATGGTTGAGTAATGCTTTGTAAATTGATGAAATGTAAATAGGATAAATGATGTATAAATCAAATTGTGATTTGTTCCGATACGTATACAAACCCTCGGTCCTTTAACAATAGGAAGACTCACTTATTGGTGGGTGGAATCTGAGTCTTATGAACAGACTGGCGTTCGTCCGACCTTGGTTCCCTTCCTGGTCGTAAGAGCAAAGGGAGAGATCCTAGCCTCTGCCCAGCTGATCGGGGTGTGCACTGCAGGATCAGTGGCCAGACCTCTGGACCAAATTTATAAGAGGGAGGCCAGCGTACCTCTTATAAATAGCAAACAAACAAGAACTAGTTCCTACTTCAAGAGTCAATATGAAGTCATGAGTTTGTCTCTTGTTGGCTTCCACTCCCCCCCTTGTAGGGGAATGGTGGATAAACACTCCTATCCCTACTGAAAGGGATAGGATGGAGCTCGGTCACATAGCTTACCTGCATCTGCTTCCTGTTCAGCGTAGTGACGACCGCGGCCCTCTGCCCACAGGTAGAGGAGGAAGAAAGCAGGAGTAAGAGAAGCCAGTCACACTCTCTTCCACTCGTCCATTCATGCAGTCACACAAGGATGCGATGCTGTTCTGTCTGCTCGGCTGCTGGGTAAACTACACAACTTGTTGAGCAACCACCACGGGTCCCAAGGAAAAGGTGTCCAAGGACCTGTGGGCAATATCCCGAAGGTAGAAGGAAGTAAAGGTGGTCTGGTTGGCCCAAACCCCTGCCTTCAGAACCTGCGCCACGGAGAAGTTCTTGCGGAACGCAAGGGTTGGACCAATACCTCTTGACTTCGTGAGCTCTCGGACGAAGGGTATGGGTGTCGTCACTACCATCCACGTCGTACACCCTCCAGATCACCTCACGTAGCCAGAAAGAAAGTGTGTTCTTGGTAACCCCGGTGCTAACAAAGAGGCGTCGACACTCAGGCCTGAGGTGCCGAGTTCTCTTCAGATAGCCCCGTAGCGCCCTCATAGGACAAAGCAGCATCTCATCCCCATCGTATCAGCGAAGTCCTTCAGGGAGGGGATCATGAAAGACTCGAACCGGTCGTCAGGGACCGAAGGATTCTGAGTCTTCGCTACGAAGTCCAGGACGAAATCGAGCGTCACAGATCCCCATCCCCTGGAATGCTTAACGTCGAAGGAAAGACCATGAAGTTCCCCTACTCTCTTCGCCGATGCCAGGGCCAGCAGGAAGAGGGTCTTGAGGGTCAGATCCCTGTCTGACAACTCTCGGAGTGGCTCGAAGGGTCTTCGAGTCAAACTCCTAAGGACGAGAGTCACATCCCACCCTGGGGGCCTGAGTTCCCTGGGTGGGCAAGACCTCTCGAAGCTCTTCATAAGGAGGGAAATATCGAAGGAGGAGGAGATATCCACTCCTCGCAGTTTAAAGAGTAGTGTTAGGGCAACTCTGTATCCTTTAACTGCGGAGACAGAGAGGAGCTTCTCTCGGCGAAGGAAAACGAGGAAATCCGCTACCTGCTGAAGAGTGGCTCTGAGAGGAGAGAGACCCCGTCCACGACACCAACCACAGACGACGGACCACTTTCCCTGGTATACAGCTGCAGAGGACTGTCTGAGGTACCCAGCCATCTCTGTTGCTGCTCGGCGAGAAAAGCCTCTCGCTCACAAGAGATGGTGGATAACAGCCAGCCGTGAAGACATAGGGACCGAACTGAACGGTGGTACCATTCTACGTGTGGCTGGCACAGAAGGTTGTGCCAGGGGGAAATCTCTCTCGGTGCTTCAGCGAACAGAGCCAGCAGGTCCGGGTACCAAACGGCCTGAGGCCATTTGGGTGCCACCAGAATCATCCAAAGATTCAGGGTGACCAGCACCCTGCTGATCACCTTGCAAATCAGACAGAACAAGGGAAAGGCGTACACGAAGAGGTTGTCCCACGGGTGTTGAAGAGCGTCCTCTGCAGCTGCCCATGGGTCCAGTACAACTGAGTAGAAAACCTGGAGTTTTCCGTTGTGCTGGGTGGCGAACAAGTCCACAACTGGACGCCCCCACAGGTTGAAGAGCCTTTCTGCCACGTCTGGGTGAAGGGACCACTCGGTTCCTATCACCTGATCCCGATGGCTGAGCTTGTCTGCCACTACATTCCTTTTGCCTGGAATGTAGCGGGGTGACAGCTCTACTGAGTGTGCCACGGCCAACTCGTGCACCTGCAACATCAACTGATACAACGGGAGGGACACTAGGCCCCCGTTTGTTGACGTACACCACTACCGTGGTGTTGATGAGTGTCCCATCCAGACGGTCTTGAAACTCTTGGAGAGCGAGAAACGCTGCCTTGAGCTCCAGGACGTTGATGTGAAGGTGCTTGTCGTGATGATTCCACACACCCGCAGCCAGCAACTCCTCCAGGTGCGCGCCCCATCCCTCGGTCGATGCTTCTGAAATCAGCAACAACTCCGGGGGGGGAGTGCGAAGAGGCACTCCTCTTACGAGGTTTCCGTCATCCAGCCCCCAGGCTAGGTACTGCCTCACCTCCTCCATGAGAGACATGGGGAAGTAAGGTGGGTCTCTTGCCCGTGACCAACACTCCTTTAGTCTCCATTGAAGAGACTGCAGGTGAAGACGCCCGTGAGGGACTAACTTCTCGAGAGACAACAGGTGACCGATCACGACCTGCCACTGCTGAGCTGGCTGCTCCTGTAGGGACAGGAACCATCCTGCTGCCTCCCTGAACCTGCTGATCCGCGAGTCTGCGGGGAAGACTCGCCCTGCTAGCATATCAATCAGCATGCCCAGGTACTTCATCCTCTGCTTGGGCTCGCGATCTGACTTCTCGTAATTCACTACGATCCCCAGATCGCGGCAGAATTCGAGGAGTCGATCCCTGTCCTGTAGCAACTGCGAGCCATGACTAACCAATCGTCGAGATATCTAAGAAGACGTATCCCTACCGAGTGGGCCCAAGCCGACACCAGAGTAAACACTCGCGTGAACACTTGTGGGGCAGTAGAGAGACCGAAACAAAGTACCCTGAACTGGTACACCGTCCCATCGAGGATGAAGCAGAGGTACTTCCTGGAGGATTGATGGATGGGTATCTGGAAATATGCGTCCTTCAGATCCACAGAAAGCATGAAGTCATTCTCCCTGATGGAATCGAGCACTGACCGTGCTGTTTCCATCGTGAACTAAGTCTGGAAAACGAATTGGTTCAAGGGAGAGAGATCTATCACCGGGCGCCAGCCCCGAGGACTTTTCCACCAGGAAAAGTTGACTGTAGAAGCCCGGCGACTGATCCCATACGATCTCCACAGCTCGTTTGCTCAGCATGGCTTCTACTTCCTTGGCCGAACCAGGAACGTACGTCTGTAGATGGACCGGGTTGGAGGTGAGGGGTGGCCGAGACTTGAAGGGTAGTAAATATCCCTCCCGAAGGACGTTCACTATCCAGGTCTCCACTCCGTAGGGCTGCCATGTTGCCCACCCAATGGCTCGCCAGGCACCCCCAAAACTTCCGGCAGCAGGTGAGGGGGAACGCCGTCCCTAGCGTTTCCCTCCTCTCTTTGACTTCTTCCCGGCTCCTCCTCGAAGTCAAAGGCAGAGTCTTTCCTCTCGGCTTCGACGAAGCAATCATCTTAGCTGCAGAGAAAGCACTAGCTAAACTCTTGGGTTTAGCCGCAGTAGCTCGAGGCTGCCCAGCCGTCTTCGAGACTGCTTGGTGGACTAAACGGTCACTGTCATCAGTGCGCCATTGTTCCACCGCAGCGTCCACCATCTCTCTGGGAAAGAGAGAGGAGAAACTCTGCACCAGTCCATTGCCAAGACCCAAGGCCGCCTCACACCCTGCTGACCTGGTTACTCAAGTGAGGACAGCATCCCTATGCCTCAGAACCAGGTTGGCCTACAGGTTAGCCGTCTGGTGGGCCAGGTAGGAGATAGCCCTACCTCCAGACTGGCACAGTCTCACGAAAGCAAGGTCCCCTTCAGGAGTGATGTTTCCCGAAGAGGTCGTGGCTTTAGACACTGTGAGGGACCACAGGTCTATCCAGGAGACTGCTTGGAATGCTGCCATGGCAGTAGATTCCAATGCAAGTGCCTCTTGCTGCGAGAACCAGAGGCTCTCTGACAGCAGGTGCTGAAGAGACACCCCCGGAGTTAGCCTAGCTAGCTCCGGGTTAACCTGCTTGGGCGGCAGAGGGTCCTCCGATGGCACGTAGAATCGCCTCTGTCGCGGTAGAGGTGGGGAAAGGAGCTTGGACAATTGCCGGATCGAAGCGAACCCTCCCGTCCAGACATGAGAGTGTCCACCTGGCTCAGCACACTGTCGGCCAAGGCTGATCGCGGCAGACCTACCGTCGCCCAGGGTTCCTTTTTGGGTCCCCAGAACGACTCCAAACCCGATGTAGGCTCAGAAGCTGGGAGCAGCGATCCTTCCCCGAGGTTGTTGTGCTGACGAAGCAGCGCAATAACCCCAGCGAACGACCTCTGAATCTCGGGAGTGACTGCGTCCTGCTGAGACGGGCCATCCAGCCCATCCAGCGAGAACACCTCCCAAGACCCTCCTCCTTCCACAGGAGGAACCACAACAGACCCCTCGCAGTCTCCTCCTGCCGCTTGCGCATACAATCTGGTCGGTTCTAGGACCGTGCCAGGTTCATAGGGTATCGCGAGGAGCGTCCCCCTCGCGACCACTCCTGATCCCCTCGCTCTTCCTGGTGTACCCCGAGGAAGTTGAAGGGATAGGAGAGGTAGACCTGACGCTCCCCCCACGCCCACCGGCAGAACCGGTGTGCTGGGGGGGCTGCAAACGCTCACCAACCCGCGGTGGGGATCGAGCTGCAGGCCTGGTCAAGCGGCTCTCCCTGGGAGAGCGGCTGGACCGAGAATAGCGGCGACGGTCCTGAGTGTCAGAAGAGCTGCTGCTGGTCCCCCTCTCCGCCCGGTCCCGGTGGGAGCAGCGGTCAGGGGACCGGCAGAGTCCGCTGTCGCGGTGGGAGCGAGGCCTGTCCTCACGGCGCGTCGCGCCGCTTGGAAGGGACCCCTTCCTCCCTTCAGCCCGCGGCCGGTCTGGGACCGTCGCGTCAACCCTGGGTACCGGCGGCTCGCCACGAGAGCGATCGCTGGCCTGGTGGGAGTCACCTGGGCGACTCCCGCCAGTCTTCCGCTCCATGCCTGGATCCTGGCGCCGAGCAAACTCCGTTGCCTGGGTCTTGGCTGCACGGTCACCCGCGGGCAACCGTACACTTGGTACCTCTCGCGAACGGGAGGTCGTGACGGTACCAGGCGTCAAGGCAGCACCTCTGGCGCCAGGCGATGAGGTACCGGTGTTAGCCGGCACTCCTCCGGTCCCCATCTTCTTCTTCCTTGCAGGAGGAGAGACGGGCCCCTTTCCCGAAGGAACAGGAGGACTAGCGAAGTCCCAACCATCCCACCGGGGTGGGACGGACCCTTAGAGGTCTCAGAGCGAGCCTTCTTAGAGGGGGAGGAGGCTACCTTCTTCTTCTTCGGCTGTGGGGCCTTAGAAGTCGAAGGGGAAGTGGCGGCAGCAGACGACAACAAAGATGATGATGAAGATGACAACAACACCTTCCTCCTCTTCTTCTTCTTCTTCTTCGCCACCTTCCTCAGGACCACTGTCAGGTCTTCCATCCAGGACGGAACCAGGGCAGTTGCCGAAGCGACAGGGCCTGGCTGCACCTGTCCGGACAGACCTGGGGTGGGGGCAGCAACACCACGGGCAGGAACGACAGCAGCAGGAACTGGTACTGGAGCGGCAGCGATCACAGGAACAGGAGGCGGGGCAGGAACCAGCGGCATCCTCTGTACTGGCGGCAGGTCTAATGGAGAGCTCTTGGGAAACCGGAAGTCAGGGGCTGGAGCAAGAGCGGCAAAACCAGGCGGCGGTGTCACAGTAAACCTCTCAACATCCGGCAGCGGCGCCTGAACAGCTGCTGTCGGGCTAACCATGGCAACGAGCTGGGTATAGACCAGGTGCGGTGGAGCAGCGTTGCCTGGCGGGGATACCGTCGTGGTCGTGGTCATGATCGGGCCATGAGTTACCGGCCTGGTCCCTCTCAACAGATGACTGAGCAGCCCCTGAACACTCTGTGTCCCCTGGAGTCCCAGCGAGTACCAGACCCAGCCGAGATCATCCCCCGTGGCAGGCAAATCTGAGGAAGAAAGGGTAGTCAGGTTAGTGGGGGGGGGGGGTTTCCCCTCGCCCGGGGGGAACAGTTCCCACCCCAAGCGAATGGACAACCCCGAATACAACTGCACGTCGGGTTACCTAGCCCCCTCCTCTACGCTCAACTGATCGAGAGAAGAGAATGAGCGAGATAACCCCCCCCCCCCCCACGAAGGGGAAGGAGCCATACGAGGGATCCAAGATGGAGGGAAGAAAGAAGAAGACTTATCCGTAACCAAAGGAGTAACAGGAGAACCCTCCGATGACTCCCTGGCTGGCTTACTCCCTTCCTCCCTTCATACCGCTCCCACTGCTCCTCCAACCAAACAATACAAATTTCACAGGGCTCGGAGCGAGATAGTTCGCGCCCTCGGCACCGAGCGCACAATTCATGAGGGTCTACCTCGAAAGTGGACCGAAAGGCCCCACACTTACGGCCCTCCACACCAGGGCACAATCTGCGGTTGACGGGGCGAGGGGGTCTTTCCAGCTCTCAGGAATCCATAATTCCAACAATAACACAGTATGAAAATACAAAACACAACCAAGTACTCACGTTAGTTTTGCACAAACACACTAGTAAGAGAAAAAGGGAAAATAACTTCACGATATGAAGCAAACCAGGCATACGACAAAACAGCGGGCAGAGAGGCGAGCAATACGTCCATCCACCAGCGCAGCCAAAAGCAAAGTGACTCCTCTCATCGCAGTCGCGCTGACCGCCAACTGCCGGACAAGTAGTTAACTACCGAACCCCCTTGTTTGAAGCTTACGACCGGTTCAGCTGCCGCTAAGTTACCTTCGAATTGTTAAAGGACCGAGGGTTTGTACACGTATCGGAACAAATAATACATGTAACTTGGTGCATGAATTCCCCCAAAACCTATGGTAAAGTATATTTAATATTTCGGCATGATTAGCTAAATACATGTAACCTCCCACCAAAAAAAAACCCTCCTTTGCCTCACTTAGGAGTAGGTGTGTGGACAAAAAAAAAAAGCTCCCCTATAATACAGTGCATGCGCAATACAATCAACAACATAACAGTAATAGTTCTAGGTGGACTTTGCCTATGTAACGGCTCCATTATAATTTTGTTTTTTATCGCTTATATTAGTTTATATCACATGTTTTAAATGTCATAAATAAGAGGAAATATCACAAAAAGACGGCAAGACCTTCCACCAAGTGTTTTACCCCACCCGTAACCCCGCTTTCCCATCAATCCCCCTTACCGTAGGATAAGAGTTGGACAGCAAATTTTCTCAAGTGTTTTACCCCACCCAAAACCCCGCATTCCCATCGGTCCCCCTTATCGTAGGATAGAGTACAAAGGTAAATTACAAGTTAATTAGAGCTGGCTGAAAAAAAAATTACTTTAAATTCTTATTCAGGCAGTAAAACTGTATAGAAAAACGTCAATTAGCATAATCTAGCTCGCCACAGAATAGTACTATAGATCTACCTAAACATTTTTCTATATTACGTGGAACATCTAAAAATTTCTCTTTCAGTGTGAGAAATGACATTGAATGCATGGTGAGATAGAGAAATACACAAATATACAAGTTTGTTGGAATCAGATATTGTTCCACAAGCATCAACGCAGTTTATTAAATGGTATCAAAAGGTTTTGAACTGTAATTTGTTAGCTAACTTGCCATCAGATTCCTTGCACGTCAGTTTAGGCAACTTAACAGCCATTTCAGGCTTGCTAGAGTTAACATCTGTTTCGTGTTTGAAAACTGTTGAATTCTTGCTTTTGCTCAGCTAATCTATCTAGAACTGGATCATGCTAATCCAACTGTTGAGTTATTTCACTTAATTTACTAGGCTCATCTTCATCAACTTCTTGACTTACAAATAGATCCAAAATGTTCATATGCTACCTTAATCTGAAGATATTCTTAAACTGATTGACTGTGGCGCAAAAAACTGATTTACAATTATTCATCTTCTGAAAGGGCATCAAATTTACTCAAAGCAACAGTTCTGCAGGACTTATAATGTCCACTTTTTAATAAGGAGAGTAAGAAGATCGAACAATGTGGTCATATTTTATAAAAACTTACTCTCAAAATTTATCATAAAAGTTATATAAAATACATGAGAAGCTCCAACCCATGAAAAATTCAATAGCTAAGTATTTATGTAAAAATTAATACTTACGAAGGTCAAACATACACAGCCTATACTAGACATGAAACTGATTTAATAGGTTGGGTTAGGCTAATTAAATTGGGTGAATGTTCTATGGATATCCTAGGATAAGCTAATTGAATAGGGAGAATGTTGATTGAGGCTGGGGTAGGCTAACTGAATAGGGCGAATGTTGAATAAATAGGATGGGCTAAGCTAATTGAATTGGCCGAATGTTGAACGACAAGGCTAGGCTAATGGAAATTGTAAATGCTGAATAAGTAGCTGGGCTAATGGAAATTGTAAATGCTGAATAAGTAGCTAGGCTAATTGAAATGTCGAATGCTGAAAGAATGGTACCCCCTTTACCGTAGGATAGAGTTCAAAGGTAAATTACAGTCGTCCGAATAAATATTACTTCAAATTCTTGTTGTTGGTAAAGCTGCATAGAAAAACAGCAACTGCCATAGTCTGGGATGCCGCGGATAGGTACCCTAGATCTATCGTAATATTTATTAGGACTCTAATTAACTCCCCAGGGGCCAGTGCTAAACACGGCGAATTACATTGAACGCCCCAATCCCTAGTGGATGTCGTATCCTTGGTTAAGTTCCTTGCAGTCGGTGCGGACTGCTTCTGTAGAAACACCGTACTAGCTACTTAGGCTATGCTAATAGGGTAAAAAACCGCATGGTACAGGGGTGGACCATGTACGATCAATGTGTACAACCCCAAGAAAAGTACATTACAACGTGGCCTGACACCGGAGTAGAGGTCTTTAGCTCCGTTTCTCACCAACAACAAGTCGCGACTGATGCCCATCTCTGATGTCAGGACGCGTCATAATGTACTTTTTTGGGGGGTTGTTCACGCTGATCGTAAATGGTCCACCCCTGTACCATGCGGTTTTTTACCCTACTACTCTGAAAATAGGAAAGGATAAGTAGGTATAGGTTCTTCCAACAATTTCTACAAACCAACAACCTTTGCTTCGTTGTTATTTCCGGAAGCTTTCAGAACGTTGTTCCAAGAATTTGTGGTCTCTAACCCAGTACTATAAATTATCCAATCTGCTAGGCTATCTGGTTCCTAGACAAAGTAACTTGTACTTGAAGAGAGGTGTGGTGAGAAAATTGCCATCGAGTCCTTATGAATCAAGGGAAAAAGCAGGATGAATAACGCTGCAGCAGGCCTGAGTGTTGAAGTCAGATTTGAGTAGCCTAGTGTTGTTGCAGCTTGTAAACTGAAGCAAGGATTCGGGTTTTTTTCCTTCTTTTTCGCAATCAGAAGAGGTGGGAGCTATGTTGTCACTCATCGGGTTTTTTTTTTTCCTTTTAACTCGGAGCTTTACCTTTACTAAGGCTCCTTTAAAAATTCACGTCGCAGCAAGGACACGAACACACGATGGTATTACAGAATGTTGGAAGTACTACTATGGGAAATGGAATATTATGCGCCGAAACAAAAGGAATTGAATTGTAATGTTAGCAAACATAAAATGTTAGTGAGAATAACAGAATCGTGAAGGGAATAAACGTGTGAAAATTCTCACGATATAGCTATGCATGTAGGAATGTTGTCTGTGTGAATGAGAGTAAGTTTGGCTACACCGGTGTTTGTTTGGCGAAAGTTTTGACGAAAAGCTTAACTGAATATAACTTTTTCCCATAATGCTCAACATCTTGTAAACAGACCGACGACAGAAATGGCTAGCCTAGACATTTTTTTTTTCATTCTAAGGCTCCTAAACAAAGACTACCACATAGTAAATAAAACTTTTCTCCAAAAAAGTACGAAACCATGGATGAATACCTGCCGAACCAGTAGGAGTAGGCCTAACGTTAGCTTGCCTACGATTCTCTTCCTAGTCTGTACCATTCTCAATGGCCATTTTTTTTTCTTAGTGTGATGATTCGATAACTTTTACCATAAATTTCTTTTCCGTGTTTTTTTTTTTAAATTAAGTTGTATGTAGTTTAATTACATAACATCTTGTCAAATGAGTAGTTTGAGGGAATTGGTGTAGCCTTGGCTACTAATCTTCGTTTTCTTATTATTACCAGTTTCTGTTGCACTTCGATTGATGACTAGTACATGAATTAAACCATTATTTGTTGCACATGTAAAAATTTAACCATCTTAATCGAATAACAGTTTTCTGGAACTTGTTTACATCGTCCTGCAGTAAAGGCGGCGGTCCGGAATTTCGTTGAGAAACCACCTTTAATAAAAAACATTTTTTTCAAACAACCCTAAATCTGCCGTTGCATGTTTAAAACGTTTCAATCGACGGCACAGACAGCATCCTATATGTGGCCTGCCCCTTGAAAAAAAATGCAGCCGGTGCAACTGAAGCCTACATACAACTAATAACCTATTGGCCTAGTCACTACTAAGAGTTTTACATAGCGCGCCAAGATTCCTCTCAGGTAGCTACTTCTAAGGCGGTAGAGCAAAGTAATTGATTTTTCTATTGTATTTTGGTGGTTGCTTATTTAGAATTCGCTGTTATTTTGGTTGGTCGAATGTATTTAACCGCCTCGCCCCCCTGGATAGTACTAAACATGGCTAAAATGCATTTGATCCCCCAATCCCTAGTGGCTTTCTTATACGCGGAACCGTTTCTTGCAGTCCGTGCGGAGTGATGGTCTGATATCAGAATTGCAATCTCCAAACATTCATTTGTCACAACAATATGCTAACAATCTGAGACATGTTCACAGATAAAAGTGGTAGATCTAGGTAAT
>NC_061100.1:45642993-45697993 GCF_015104395.2 Macrobrachium nipponense
AAAAGAAAGAGGAGCAATGTTTGCTCTCCTGCTTGTTCCAAGTTTTATCCAAAAGTGTCGACAATGGGTAGGACACATGTGGGGGTTGATGTAAATAGGAAAGATCTTTTGGGAGGCGTTCTCTTTGCTGCTGAATACCTGTCTCATTAGCGAGTGACACCGCTAATGGCGATTCATAAATTTTTCCCGGTTCTACATCACATATGTTTTGAAGAAATTTGCAGGCGACGACTAAATTAGAAATAATGAAGAACTCATAGTTAAGGGATACCCAGAATATGGCTACAAGTGTTCAAATTGTATAAACGGTAGTTATTTGGTTACATATAGTTGTTATAAATAGTATATATCAAATTAATTAGCAGCCGTGAATGCCGAGGATTCACAGGGTTGGGCAAATGAGCTGAAAATTTCTATTCAGAACAGCAGATTTCATGGAACTGATGCTGAAGACTTGCTTCCTAAAATACCACTTTTCATCAAATATTTAAAATCATTTTTTGACGGATACTAGCAGGGTGATAAATGATATATTTTCCACAGAATGTTTCAGTCTATATATATTACGTTTTGGTCTGAAATTCCCATTATTTTTACTTCAATAATTCGACTTTTCCTTCTGGATTTATTCGGATAATTCGTAGTCAAAGGCAGCTGTCAGGGATGACAGAACAAAGAGTTATTGAGTGGTTGACGTCAACCGTCTTATAAGATTAATACAGTATTGGAGACAAAAGTTTACTATTATCAACGCCTCAAGTTTATCGGAAAAGTATGTCATTCTGGTTGTGAAGCAAGTATCCAGACGACTCTCTCTCTCTCTCTCTCTCTCTCTCTCTCTCTCTCTCTCTCTCTCTCTCTCTCTCTCTCCATTAACTATATATTTGAAACTTTCTGGAAGAATGAGATCATATCCGTTAACTTTTCCCAGGAAACAAGCCTCGGGTCACGAGAGTAGAAGATTGATTCATCAAAGGATAAATGTGCCCTGGGATCGTAACGACATCGATCAGAGCAAAAGATTGAAATATGAGGTATAAGCGACAATCTTAATCCATAATAGTGAAACTTGAAAAAATAAGGTACTTGTAAACATAAAATATATA
This sequence comes from Macrobrachium nipponense, assembly GCF_015104395.2. Classification (NCBI taxonomy): domain Eukaryota; kingdom Metazoa; phylum Arthropoda; class Malacostraca; order Decapoda; family Palaemonidae; genus Macrobrachium; species Macrobrachium nipponense. Next base: position 45,644,100 of record NC_061100.1, read on the forward strand.
AAAATATATACGTATTATATATAACGTCAGATACTGTGTGGTGAGTTCACTCTGCTATCGACGTAGAGGGTTAGTGACGTCTGTGTACCTCTCACACGGTGCTGTAGCGTCCCTTCGACCCATAGCTGGAACCCCTTTCATTCCTTTTACAATACCTCCGTTCATATTCTTCTTCTATCTTATCTTCCACCTTCTGCTACTAATTCTATATTACAACGCAATCATTCAGCTTAAACCTGAAAAACATCAAGTGACTAAACATATGTGTTTTGATAGTTTGCAAAGGTGGCACTCATTTTGATAATGTTATAGAAAATGAGACAAAAACTTTCAAATAATTTAGAATAAGGAAGACAAAGCAAGCTTGCTTAAAATAGTGTAGCAATCCGAGCAACGATAATATACAGATTACGATATTGTAAGTAGCAACCGCTTTCTTTTTCTTTTAAAATTCCATATCGCAAAATAAATTTGGTGGTGCCAATTAATGATTTCCGTTACTCACTTTTATTTAATACTCTAGATTTTATCGCTTCTTGCTAACGTAGCCGATCATTCCCCGTACCAAGTGAGTGTTCAAAGTGATCGTATATACAGCAAAATGTAAAAAGACAGTTACCCCCTTTGTACAAGTCGAGGTTGATTCAAGAATTGACATGGATGGTTTGAAATAACGACTATTCACCAAGAATTAAGCGAATTAAATGAACACTTCTTAATCCTATTGAAACAGGTCACGGTTTCTCCTCACAGCGCGCGGTACAAGAGATGAGATCGGCATGGTTGATTCTCAGTGGACACAGTCTCAACAGAAGTTGAAGGGTTGTTTTTATTTGTTTGTATCAGACGATTGTCTCGGGTTTCAGTTCTCTCTCTTCCGACAATCTCAGAAGATATGCCAATATTCCAGGGTATGAAATTAAAGGACTTTGGTCATATAAGGAGAATAAGATCATGAAAATCCGACAAAAATTGATTTTTCATTCCAATCCCAACTCCATATATACACGGCTGTCCCACTCAAAGCATCCCAAATTAGTTATCTCCGATTAGATACAGTTGAATCAGAAGGCAGAAGATGTTTATTAAATCTTTCTACTTAGAAAAAATCATTCAAAGTGGTTGTAGCCTTCCCTTTTCTTCAACTAGTTCATAATTCCTTTTTTCCCCCTTTTTGGCTGTCTGCTACGAGAACTGACTTTTCTTGATACCTCAGTCTAATACTTGAACTTTATAAATTAACTTTCAGATGTTTTTCCTTTTTCTATGGCATCACTATCCCGCCTTTAAGTTTCGTCATCTACGACTGGAAAACCGAACCTGTGAAACTATCGCTCTCCTGCAGTGCCGAAGTAAATGAAATATGGTAAATGCTCCCGCAGAGTTTTCCCCGCTTACTCCCACTAAATTAAATCTGGAGGACTTTGCCGCACAGTCTTCCAACTTTCCCTCCTACAATACATGCTCACCTTTCCTTTCTTCACTTTCTCCGACTTCTAACAGAATTCGCTGCTGTGAATCCTTTCTCTCCTACCGGTAAGTAATTCAAGGTTTCAAAGCGTTCTGTCACGCCTGTCGATCGTCTTCACTGAAGACCGTCATTAACTCTTTCGCACTAATTGCCTCGTACGTGCTGTTCCAGCACCAAGATTCTGTGTTGGCATCCACACTCCTCCTGTAAGTCTGTTTGTCCGCCCAGGGTGGGGACGGTGTAGGTAGGGGAGACATGACACATCAGACTCGTAATAATAATAATCCGCCATACTGTCAGTTATTTTAACCTGTTAATCAGTTTGCTAGTTCAGCAAGATCTGTGTGTAATGCTTGGAATATTCAGTCGTGTAGAAACTTTTATTTATTTATTTATTTATTTTTCAATTTAATGACAAGTGGGAGGAAGGTCTAACTAAACTCCCTAATACTGATGCAAACATTTCAGCAGAGATAGAAAACCAACACCGAGATTTTTTAGTCCTTATTATGTAATATCTCGAGTTCATTATCCTCTTTCCTTAAGATAAACATATTGAATGTATCTATTATTTCCTTATTGTCTTACTCTAAAATGTGTCTTACATGTTAACTAACCATTTATGTATCCATTTTTAATCAGCTCTTTTAGCGAAATCAAACTCTCCTATTTATTATCTCGCCTGCACAAAGTTTTATCTTCCATTTTCTTTAAGGAAATGCTCTGTATATAGAAAGCTAGGCTCTTAGCTCTGTCCGAATTAATCAATGATGCCGCGAATATCAAGCCACAATTCTCAGCAATGGTGGCCAAAAGGTGACCAAATACGTTGCCGTTGCAAAAATCAATGAGCTCTCGGTATCCGTCATGAACCACAGCCTCCGACCTCCGAACACCCATACTCCGACCCCTTTCATACCCACCTCAACAAAATTGGTATTTCGGAAAAGCTTTGTATGGATCATAGTGGAATTAAATTGAAACATTGAAAACGCCGAGGCTGACCTACAGCAACAGGCGTTTATTGACCCGCTGTATAAAAATATTTTTACCCTTTTCGTTCAACATTTCCAAAACAATTTTTCAGCAGTCAGCGTTACGTCTATGCTGTTTAAGGTAAATGGTACAAATTATATAAAGACAATTCCATATTACTACAGTTATTATGTGAAATCAAAGTTGTACACAATCGTTTCACATAAGTGAAACATGAGAATAAAAACCACACCATCGTTTGTGGAGGATTTTTTTTCTAATGAAAATTAAAGTTTTTGTTTTCTTCTGTTTTCCTTTTTGTTGCAACTGCAGGGCCTCACAAAGCCTTTGTTCGTGCATATCAACAGAAAGCGTAAATCCTGAGCTTTAGAGACAGTTTCCCCGAGGGGTTAGTATCAAACACGGAGAAACAGTAGATGAATGGCTGTTTCGCCGTGATTAGTACTAGCCCCTTAAGGATCAATTGTTCCTAAGTGAATTGGTGCTTTCACGAATCCCCTGAAAATTTCAGGGATTTCCTGAAAATCCTTGGCTTTACAGTCATACTATAATATACGTAATCTCCCATCAATATCATGTCTATTAACACATCAAAGTTTGCAGAATGGTACAAGTTTTCAAATACTGACTTCTAGCTGAATTGTTCCGCTGTCCAGATAGCCGAATGGTCCCCGCCTATCAGTGCATCTAACCCTCAGGTCCAAGTTCGAGTCAATTTAGGCCAGATGCCTTTATCTATTATTTTTCCCTTTGAGTGTAAGTTATTCCCAAAGTAGGGTCAATTTATCATTTAGCGATGTTATTGAATTCTTGTTTGGGATATATAAGTTTATATATAATTGTTATTATTATTATTATTATTTTTTTTTTTTTTTTTTTTTTTTGCTCTATCACAGTCCTCCAATTCGACTGGGTGGTATTTATAGTGTGGGGTTCCGGGTTGCATCCTGCCTCCTTAGGAGTCCATCACTCTTTTACTATGTGTGCCGTTTCTAGGATCACACTTCTTGCATGAGTCCTGGAGCTACTTCAGCCTCTAGTTTTTCTAGATTCCTTTTCATGGGATCTTGGGATCGTGCCTAGTGCTCCTATGATTATGGGTACGATTTCCACTGGCATTATCAATTAAAATTCCTTCAATATTTATTTCCAAGGTAGAGCGAACTGGATATCAGATGACATTTGTAGCTTAATGTTTTGTGTATAAAAATGCCGCAATATATACATATATAGATTTTTAATCCTTCTCGTGGTCAGGTCAGTAGCGTGACCTCTTTTGTGACTATTGGACCTGGGTTCGTTTCCCGGGAGAGAACATCACAATTTCTTCTTCAAATTTCTTTGAACTTGGATCTTCAGGCTCTGTAGTGACAAGCGTATCCAAAAACGAGCAACAAATCCAAGAAGTTAAGAGGGCATTGTGGATATTACAGTTTCATATGTATCTGGTGAAAAAGGGTCCAGTAAATTTATATATATATATATATATATATATATATATATATATATATATAATTTTTTTTTATTATTTTTTTTAATATATATATATATATATAATATATATAATATATTAATGTGTGTGTGTTTTATATATATATATTATATATATATATATATATATATATATATATATATATATACATATATATAAATACGTCTATATATATATATATATATATATATATATTATATATATTTATATATATATATAATAATATAAATGCATTGTAAGACTACGTCTATTAGCCCGGTATTACTTCCTTTCTTTTGCTGCCTTTTATTTTTTAGTGTAGAAATCGTGCTGCTGTGCAATTTGGTCACAAAGTCCCATTAGGTATGAAAGCCGCTGATCCAACCCTTTGCCACCAACTGTCGCGTTCAAGATACAACTAAAAACTCCTTCGGCAGCCCAAAACTTCGCCTAGTGTACCAGTGTTCTTTATTTTGTAATGTATATAGTAGTGAAACTGGTGTAAGTCATTCAATGTAGATTTTAGACTGACTTTGATAATAGAATACAAATATAGAAATTTAGCAGCTTTGGAAAAGTCAACTCAATGCCTCGATATCGTATTAAACCCTGACCGAAATTATGTTTGCGTATTGAACAACGGAATAATTGCATAGCAATATTTAATTTAGCAAGCAATACGGATGAGAACATATTTCACGGCCGATGTAAACAACACACATTCAAGTCAGGCAGAAATGTCTGTAATATCTCTCTCTCTCTCTCTCTCCTCTCTCTCTCTCACACACACACACACACACACACACACACACAGCTGGTGTGCGCACTCCAGCTTGCATGTGTGATCATGCGAGATTGTGGAAGTACTCTCGTGGGTCATTGTTCAAGCACTACCTTATTCATTGCTTTTCATTCTTTATTTAAAACAAAAGCTTCATTTTGGTTAGGACAAACAAATATTGCACTGCTTGTAAGTTCCCACAGGTTATGTGAACCACAGCTGTTTTTCTGAATAGCGAAATTCAAGCAGCACTAAATTTGATCAGTAGTAGGACGGATAACCAAAAAAAAAAAAAAAAAAAAAAAAAAAAATCTTTGGAGCCGGGCGCTAATCTAGCAGCCTCATGCCTCCATAAAAAAATTACTGTAATCACCTAACGTAAGATGAAGGAAATATTGGTATTAGCTTAAATGACCGCTAAATACAACTACGGTGAGTGAGTTTGCTTCTCTAAACTGATATTGCCGTCTGTTCCTAATTCTTCTCTCTCTCCAGCATAACGAAACCATTGATGTATTCACTGTTCTAAACAGCAACTCAAAGGCACCAATAGCATCATGGCACGTGCCAGCATACTACCTTCTGTAACGCAGAGGAAGCTAATAACAAAACAATTGTTATGATGATAATAATAATACAAAACTGGTTTCTTTTAGTCGCAGAAGCCTCCATGATTGACGAGCCGATATCGTAACACAAACACGAGTAGCGGATTTTTGCTGTCATACTAATTATCTATCGTCCATGCCATGGGCAAATTTGCGCAAGATACAATTTTAAACAAATTGAAATATGCTGAACAAAACGGTATTGTGATTGGAACGACCAGCATGAAAGGAACATTATCGCTGTCAGTTAACAGAAAGTCCAATTGCATGCACATTCGCAGATAGAACAATGGAACCTACTGATGTCTTGGAACATAATGAAACGATTTCAGCCCGCAATACGGTTTATCGCTCAGAAAACCACATCGTTGATTTTGAGCAAAACGAGGCTATTAAGTGCATAAAAGTTAACTTGAAAGTAATACTCATGAACGATCCCGATTCTCTCCCGTTGCACCGCTTACATCCGTGCAAATAAAGTTTTATGGATAAAAGAAATGAAAGTCTTTTTCAATATATATTGGACTTATCATCTGGACAACTATTAAAGGGTGTTATATTAATGGTATTATCATTCTCAGGTAATTGTTGACCTTCAGATCAACCACGTCAGTTAATGCTGGATTCTTGTATACCTAGAGGAGCCAGTTATTGCAGGCAAAGGCGTAGCCAGGAATTCAAATTAGCCGGGGCCAGATAGTTGAGGCTGATTTGTACATGGAACTTGATGCAGGGGTCTTAAGAACGAGCACTGCTAGGTATTATCCAATATAGCGTAGGAAGGATTATATATTGATATCAGGAAGGTTATATGGTAATGAAACGCAGTGGAATTTTAAAGGAAATACGTGCATCAATTACTTTTTCTCGCTGTAGTTTATAATGATTAAAGATGGTGATTTATATATAAGAAGTACGGCATATTTTTTAAAAAGTATGTCATGAAGTCTAAATGAAGACAATGAATAAAGAAATCGTAGTAATTGAGGATGATAGGTCGAATAGTTGAGCGTCCAAAATATTATTTGGCTTAGAATATATATATATATATATATATATATATATATATATATATATATATATATATATATATATATCAAGCATTCTTTCTTTCGCTTACTTTGAATACAACAGACTGAAGAATGACAGTTCTTGCGTATAATATCGTGGACATTCATATGCGTTGTTCTTCTCTCTGTGTACTATGCTAAATACTCCATTAACGCACAGAACCCTTTCCAGCTTCATATACTCCCAAAACGATAATAGCATTAACATGTCAGCGAGGGACTGCATTAAAAGATATTCTGATAGACAATTCCTTATTGTTGCGCTATCTCTCTCTCTTTCTGTGTGTGTGTGTGTGTGTGTACGTGTAAAGTTGAGTATATCTTCGTTTTACCAGATCACTGAGCTGATTAATAGCTCTCCTAGGGCTGGCACGAAGGTTGAGATATTTTTTACGTGGATAGGAACCAATTGGTTTCGTAGCAACGGAACCTACAGCTTATTGTGGGATCTGAACCACATTATATCGAGAAATGAATTTCTATCACCAGAGATAAAATCTTCTCATTCTGTGTTGGCCGATCGGAGAATCTAACTTCGGACCACCAGATTGGTATGCGAGCAGGGAAACCACTCGTCCAACGAGGAACTCTCTGTAAACACACACACACACACACACACATATATATAAATACTTATCACATCACCGTGATTCATATAAATCATTCGAGCTACAAATGTCCTTTAATATCTAATTCGCTCTACCTCGGAATTGATATATTTTCATATATGTACCGAGGGGGAATTTTTAGTTGATAATAATTTCGTCCCCCCATGGGATCAAGCAGACTCGGTAGCGTCACTGTCCGTTTCTGATTTCGTTTCCCGTCCAACTGGACGGTGGTTCGATCCCATGGGGGTACGAAATTATTATCAACTAAAAATTCTCCCTCTTTACATATATGAAAATATATCAATTCCGAGGTAGAGCGAATTAGATATTAAAGGACATTTGTAGCTCGAATGATATATATATATATATATATATATATATATATATATATATATATATGTATATACTATATATCAATATATATATATATATATATATTTATATATATAAATATATATATATATATATATGATATATATATATATATATATAAATTATATATAATTATATGATATATATGTATATATATATATATATATACTATATATATATATTATATTGATTAACGAAGAGGAAGTAGAGAGCCTGACTACCCCAGTTCTGTATGTATTCATGACTATACGTTCATTTCTGTATATCTATCTAAATAAAAACACAAGCGTACGTGTTACAAGGCATAAAGAGAGAAACAGACATTGCACACATAGGTATATATGCAGACGACTGTAATGTACATTTCTAAGCTGGCAAGTTGTTTGTCTCATGTAGCCCAAGCCTTCACCTCCTTTTTTTTCAGGTTCCAAGATTGCGCCATGAATAATTCCTAACGAAGTCATTTGCAGGAGAATGGGAAATTATCTTACACGCCGGAAGTGAACATGAAATTCGATGAGAGCAAGTTCTCTCAGGCCTGGAATAATAGAAATTTGAATATCTATTTGCCTTTATCATTTTCGCTCAAAAAAAAAATAATTTGTGAAAATTTCAGCATAAAACTGTTAATTACTTATTTTCAATGGACAGTGTTATGACTTGAAAACCCCTCCGCCCCATATGGTACTCCTACTGGCCTTTGGGTGCCGACATATTTTACTCAGAGTATAGTTCCCTTTAAAACATCCTTCCAGAAATGATGCCATTTCGCCTGAAAACAGAGGCAGTAAACTGAACAAAGAAGAAAGGAAGTTAAAACGCGGGGAGAGCGAGAGCGCACAACCGGAAAGATCCAAACAAAAGCAAAAACAAATGAAGGTCGGAGGCGGGCAGGAGGGAAATCTCATATGATGCAGAAAATTTCCTTCGCTGATCTCAGAGAGCCATTCTCCAATCAGCTCTTTCTCTGAAGGCTCAAACGAAATCCTCGGTCCAGCTTTTATACTTATTGCTCCTCCCCCCCACCAGTCAGGCCGTTCCTTTCCCGAGCTGAATAAAGTTCCCAATGTGTTTATCCAGACTCGGCGCTTCTTTCCTTCTTTGTCATTCCGTCTGATTGCCGCCCGCCCTAGTGGCCAGCCTCTTCTCTTCAATGGGCCTTCTGCTTTATTAGCCAGGGATCGCTCGAAAACTGAATATGAGCTGGAATGAATCATTTGCGGGGGTAGGTGGGGGGGGGCGCATATGTTCTTAAGTTAGAACGAACATAAAATAGTTTGAGTTCTTTATCACATCTAATTCAAGCTTTGTGAAGTAGGCGATTATGGTATGTAACCATTATTACTTCATTACTTTCATCTTCCTTAATTTCACACCCAAAATATCATGAAAGCTCCTATCAATAAAACTAAATCGTTTTATGTTCAAACACACACACATATATAATATATATATGTGTGCATAGATATACTTATTCATATACATGTGCATATACATGTATTTATATATATATTATATATATATATATATATTTATAAACATATATATATATATATATATATAATAATATATATTATATAGTTTTAAGAACTAACTGTGAATTTTATTACAAAAAAGTTTATAATGTAGGCTAGCGTAGGTCGTCTATTTTGTATCAAATACTGAGATAATCACGTTAATTTAAGCAATATTTTGATGACACCCTGAAATTTACAAGCTTCACGAAAAGAAAGAAGTGCATTGAGGCCATGATTTTAAAACCGGTTTACTCCAGATGCTAAACTGGATTTTTGTGGATCAAGAAACGATTGTAAATCTTGGGCATCAATGATTCAAACAATGAACCTTACCTTTATCATTTTATTGGCGTGTGACTATAAAACAGAAAAATATAAAACTAAGTGAAAAGGAAAATAAAAAAAAAGTTTCTTGGTAAAGACCAGGAGGAAAATGGTATGGCGGAATAACGGAAGGAAAATAGAAACTGGGCAACAAAGACTGGGAACAGTAAAAATAAAGGAAAAAAAAGAAAAAAAAACAGTGAAAAAGAAAATGAAAACTTAACAGGAAACTAAATAGTAGGGTTAGGGGAGAAGGAATACGAAAAAGGAGTGGTCTTCCTGCTCTACTCTGGATTATGATGTTCTTGTGGGAGAAACTTTTTAATTGCCAAAACTTCCAGATACTTTGTTACACCACTTGAAGAAGAAGAAGAAGAAGAAGAAGAAAAGAAGAAGAAGAAGAAGAAGAAGAAGAGGTCTTCGGAGTTTTATACTCCCCTCTTTCTTTCCCCCTCCTTGGACTATTCTTTGGCCGTCTCGTGAGTTTTTTCTTTCAACTTTTAATTAGGAACTCTCCCCAGCATTCATATTATCTTTTTTCGTTTGTACCTGGATTGCCTTTCTTGCCCAAAACGAACTGGAAGCGAAAGGGGAGGAACCGAGACCTTTTTCGTAATATTTAAAATAAATTACATTTTGTTTTGCAAGTAATCAGACTTCTTCTTTTTCTTCTTCTTCTTCTTCTTCTTCTTTTTTGTATTCCGGCAGTGCAACTCACGATCGTAACTTTTAAAAGGAGATCGTTCTTTGGCAGCAGCAAATTTGTTATTTTATGCTAAGCTGTTATACGTTGCATTTCTAATCATTTTCCTTCATGTCAAAAAGAAAAGACGAGTTATGTTTTCATTGAGATAGTGGGAAACCTTTTGTGTTCTTTAAACTATCTGAGATATCCCTTAACAATCTTCAACTCTGCAGCATCGATCATTATTCTTATAACGTATATTCCGTTGGCTACTCAAGTATTGTCCCTTTACCATACAAGCGTCACTGCCATGTCAAAGTATGCGCGCTCATATCAGCATTCATAAACTTAAGTAAACAAAATATATATTTATTGTTCACAGTGCAAAAAGATTTACTTGTTTCCTCACTTGATAACCTGCAATAAATTTCATTAAAATTTCGGCTCCTTGACCTGAGAGGTTTCTCAATTAGCGGCACATTTCTGCGAATGTGGGTTGTTTCTCTCCTAACTAACAGTGTTGCATCAAGTTGTCTATAGCAAAACGAAAGCTATGATATATAGCATACACATCTTCATTACCAAATAAAACGGCGAGGATATTTACATTGATGTGGAATGTTCTACGGCGTCTATTGATATCAATGGCGATCTTTGTCATATGACAAATCTCAAGGCTCAGTCACCTTCCTAAGTTTCAGCCTTATTCACCCTTTTTTTTTTTAACCTAAATAACTACTGCATATATAGCCAGCATATGGTGATAAGAATGTCGTCCAGTGGTTTCCAGTTTATAGAATAACTTCCCGAATATTTTTCATGTATAATTTTACTTATTTTATTGAATAGAAAATGTTATTTTTCTGTACATATTTTTTTGTATAATCTCGGTTGTATTAATGTCCGCTGGTTTATTCAAGCGGTGAAGTTATAAGAAATATAACTATCCCCTTTCCCCCACCCCCCTTCCCCTCACGTCCGCCATCCCCCGCCCTCCCCATCCCACCAGTTGTGTATTTGAACCCTAAACCTTAATTAGTGTTTTATTAATTTGCTTTGCCTAAATATTTCAAAAGTATTACCTCTAAGCTACCTGTATATTCTGGGTTCTATAGGGAAAGAACAAACATCACATCTTTAAACATTTATTTCCATCGTGTTAGATACAAACACCGGTATTAATCGGCTGTTATAGATCAATAAATAAAATCAGTTAATATTTTTCTAATACTTACGTATTCATTCATTAATTTATCTTTGTACTCTATTCTGTATAAAATGATTGTCAGGGCTATTCAAGAATAGGTTGCTATGACTGTCTTTGCAATATATTATCTCACAATAAAAAATATTATAAAAACTAGGATCGACTTTCGATAAAATTACGGATTCTGCCGCCGAGAAAGAGCGACATCTTCATCGATTCTCGGTCGGCATCAAACAGAACTTTCTCTCTTGCTCAGCAGGGGAGTCGTGGGGGCGTCGTCTTCGAAAGCATTTGGGCTCGACACCAACGGGAAGGAAGGGCGCTTGTCACCCGAATTCTGGTGCGTCAGACGAGCGGGAAGGCCTCCTTCCAGCCCGAGGGAAGGACGACTATGAGGTTCTAATTGCTGCCCCTGGCAGACGACGGTACCTCGAGGACAGGGAGCGGCAGAGGCTGAGGAAATTCTCGGGAGTGTAGAAGACCTACTACATGAGTGGTATGCGGGATCCAGGCAATTTAGTTGTCCATCCAACAGCGCCCGACAGTCGTAGGACAAAGTGAAAACTCCTTCCTGCACTTCTCCTTGCGCACACGTTCTGCTTCCTTTCATTGCACATCCTCCACCTCCTCCTCCTCCTCCTCCTCCTTCGGCAATGCTTGATATCGTCGCCACTGAGGGAGACACTGGAAGTCTGCTGTATCGCTGGTTTACCTAATGAGATAAAGCCGTCAATAATTATGAAGGTTCCACGAATGTTCAAGTTTAATTATATCGCAGTAATTGATTGAATTCTAAGGAATAATTCATTGCTGAATAGGCTACATCACACATTTTTTCTTACTCTTTTTCGGAGAGAAACAAGTTACTTATTAACAGAGAAATATGCAAAAGTGAAACGTAAACAATTAAACATATATGCACACATAGGCGTGTATATGTGCTTTTTTTACCTTATATAAGGGAAAAAATTATAGTTGCGCAATAGGTACAGGTAGGCTTCAATTGCCATCTATGAAAAAGCATAATAAAAAAGCGTGTTCAACCTAGTAAGGAGATATAATGAGCGAAAGCAATACACTAAAAGAAAGCTATGTAAAAATAGACAAAAACATAAAAATCAGGTTTCCTTGAAGAGAAATGCCCGTCATAAAAAATGACAAGAAAATACTCATTTCCACCAAAACGTGTCATTATTGATTAACGATACTCGCTCGTTCATAGGATATGAGTCCCTCAGAAGAATTCTGAATTCCTGAGACGTTGTTTCGTCTAGAATTTATTCAAAGTATGTCATTAAATGGAAAACTAATAAGCATCTCTAGGCTGGAAGTTGGTATGTTTTACAACTACACACACTACATAGATACCCACACATTGACAAACACACACACACACACACATATATATATATATATATATATATATATATATATAGATATCATATATATAGCATATATATATTCATGTGATGTGTTATTATATATATATATATATATATATATATATATATATATATATGTGTTAAATTAAATTATTTTTTAAATTGTAAATTTCTTAATTCTTAAGTCTTTTATATTATTAATAATTACGTTTTTCAGCTTTGAAAATGAGGCTGTGTCCTCGAAAACGTCAGCTTGTTTAATAAATGGACAATTACTGGTACATGACGTCTCCTTCAGCTCCTTGTGTATGTGGTTGATAGCAAACCGCTTCCCATATCCATTCTATATATATATATATATGCTACAGTCATATATAGCATATAATAACATTCAATGTGTAGTTTATATACTAATATTATAATATATTATATATATATGTGTGTGTGTGTGTGTGTGTGTGTGTGTGTGTGTATGCGTACGTATGTGAGTATGTATGTAGGCATACATCATTGTATAATTAATTACTACAAGTTACCAACACCCGAAACGATTGAATAAACATGTGCTTCTACCTCTGACTTGGAATTTTTAACTTCATAATTTCCTTAACATTTTGTATAAGTTCTCAGTCTCGAGACCTGAAACCCTCAAACGAAATTTATAAACAGCAGACTCTCTATGTGACCGTAATTATCTTGGTGGCTGAGGGTAGAACTTGGGAATTTTATTCTCTCGAATAACAGCTTGGTAGTGATTTTTTTTTTTCATCTTTTTAGCGTATTCCAAACATTTCTTTCTATAACACTGAACTGAAAAGCACTGGTCCAGTCGTTTAAAGTAATTTGTATAGTATACCCGAACGTTGCAAGACCAATGTGTGTCATCATTATCATTGGAATGGTATAAAAATGTGTGGGAATTTATAATTCAACAAAACAGAAGCTTCGGATTAACTTAGGCAAGAAACAGACGACAGATAGTTGAATCAAAGGCTATAGATATGAAAGGTTCACTCATGCATAACAGTATATATATATATATATATATATCTAATATATTAATATATATATATATATATCTATATATGTATATATATTTATATATATATTCATATATATTATATATATATATATATATATTATATATTTTATACTATATATTTAAGATATATATATTTGTATATATAATTTGCATAGATATTTATGTATGTACACACACACTCACAAACACACACACACACACATATATAGACATTAATACATTCATATATATGTATTAATATGTATATAAATATACCTATACTCAGTTTTTTTCCATCTGTCCATCCGCCAGTGGTGTTTTTGTATGGTAACACTGCGTCCCGGGCTTTAAATAGTTACGCTATGTGTAAGTTTTAGGTAAATAAAAGGATATCTGGGTGTACATTTGCAACTGAAAAGTGTTTTAATAATTTACTGTATGTGAATTACACCGTTAATATTCGAAATAGGATATTGTTATTATTGTTGAATGTAAGCTGAATGTAACTATCTAAAGCCCGGGACGCAGTGTTACCATACGCAAACACCACAGGCGGATAGACAGATGGAAAAAAACCGAGTATACTTGACTAGTCATTACAACCTCCGGAATAGTAATAATTCCAGTAGCCACCCGTTTGAAGATGAAAACATAAATATGTAAGGGAAAAAAAAAAAGTTTTGTGTGCGCGTTCGAGTAACCTGATTATAGAAGTGCCACGTTCAACTTACAATGTTGGGAAACGCGACAGGCAGAGAGGTGTATTTATAGCAGTCAGGGGGCAGGAGCGTCGCTGCTGGAGCAGCAGTAGCAACAGCCGCAGCCGAAGCTTCTCCGTCGGGGGGACTCTGGAGAGACTGGCGGAGGGGGATGACGTCGGGGTCGGCGTCACTCTCGCTCTCCACCTGGCAATGGCCACAACGGGAAAGCGACACAATAAGCCATTTGGAAGCGGTAACAGCGACGATGTCCCGATGATAATTCTAAAGGTATTTCAACAATTCACAAAGTATATATCTTAGTTTGACAAGACCACTGAGCTGATGAACAACTCTCCTAGGGCTGCCCCGAAGGATTAGATATTTTTACGTAGCTAGGAACCAATGAGTCACCTAGCAACGGAACCTACAGCTTATTGTGGGATCCGAACCACATTATATCGAGAAATGAATTTCCATCACCAGAAATAAATTCCTCTGATTCCGCGTTGGCCGAGCCGAGAATCGAACTTCGGACCATTGGATTGGTAGCCGAGTGCGAAAACCATTCGTCCAACGGGGAACTTTAACCATTCACACTTGCCTTAAACAATAATAGCAGTACAGAAAGGTTTTGGTTACTACCTTCTAAAGTGAAATACCTATGGAAGCCTTAGATGTTTCCTTTTAGTTTTTCTGTAAGAGAAAGCTTTCGAGATGGCTATTTGTCTGTCCGTCCGCACGTTTTCTCTCCACGCGCAGATTTCAAAGCTACTGAGGCTGGTGGTCTATTGATCATCCATCCTCCAATCATCAAACCTTCCAAATCGCAGCCCTCTAGCCTCAGTAGTTTTTATCCTATTTATGGTTAATTTTTGCAACGCTATAGGACAGGCTACTGCGGAGCCTTAGCTGAAAGTTTCATGGACAGCGGCTCATACAGCATTATACGCTGTACAGAAAACTCGATTGCACCGAAGAAACTTCGGCTCACTTTTTACTTGTTTATATATCTCATTTTATGAAAAGGTGTTCACTTCTGCCCACGGGAATAAGAATGTTAGTATACTTCAGTGACTAAATTTATGTTGAATGCCAATGATTTATTGGTATATATTGGAGCATGTTCTCCTGAATCAAAATGTTTGCTAAACTAAGAAATGTGTGTTTTTAGATGATTGACATTTATGGGACATTCTGGAATAAAGCAGTTTTAAGGTGACAAAAATTTATTTTCAAAATTGCAACTATGTCACGTGACGATGGCTATCACCTTATATATATATATATATATATATATATATATATATATATATATATATATATATATATATATATATTATACACACACACAAATATATATATATATATATATATATATAATTTATATATATATATATATATATATATATGGATATATATATGAAGGTAGATTTTATGGCCACCACTGCATAATTACTTGAGTAAAAAAATTTATCTCATTTTACCAAATCGTATTTCACATAATTTGTAAATATTGCAAGGTAAATTTATCGAATTTTTTACCAGCAATATTTTCTTATTTATCGTGAAAATTCAAAAAGGCAGAACACGAAGTTAAATGATATACTAGATCAGTTGATTTTTATACGCATCCACTTTGAAATTAAATTTAATCAATATTACATCGATGTTCTCAAAGGTGAACAAACTTTTTAAATATTTAATCCATGAGACCAAATAAATCTGGCGACCACAGCGTAATTTGCATATGGATTGACATCAATTAAACAATGTTGATTTGCCATCACATGTAGATGACACACGTACAATGTTGCGAATTTTCTAAAACTCGTTCTCGAATATATATTTTTCATTTTTAGTAGTTCCCGTGTCTTAGTGCAAGGATTTTCTCAACTATAAATTCCAGGGGCACAGTGTGAATTCCTATTCATCTATCTCTACCACAAATTCTATTACCATAATAATAATAATAATAATAATAATAATAATAATAATAATAATAATAATAATAATAGATGGAAATAACATCTCATCCATATGCAGGAAGTTCAATGTGAAAGACGAGACCATAAACCACGTAGCGAGCGAATATCCAACGCTTGCAGAGAACCAGTACAAAAAGAGGCATGATTCAGCAGCGAAAGCTCTCCACTGGAGCCTGTACAAGAAACAACAGCTAGCTTCAGTAATAAATGGTACGAACACCAACCTGAGGGAGTGATAGAATTCGATTAGGCAAAGATCCTCTGGGATTATGGTATCAGAACAGATAAGGTGATACGTGCCAATAGACCAGACTTGACGCTGATTGACAAAGTCAAGAAGAAAGCATCATTCGCTGATGTCGCAGAACCACGGGACACAAGAATGGATGAAAAAGAAAGAAAAAGGATTGATAAGTATCAAGACCTGAAAGTAGAAACATAGACGTATATAGGATATGGCAGTGAAAGTTGTACCCATAATCATGGGAACACTAGGGACGATCCCGAGATCCCTGAAAAGGAACCAGGAAAAAATGCCGAAGCAGCTCAAGGACTCACTCAGAAGAGCATGCTATTGGAAACAGCTCACATAGTGAGAAAAAATAATGGATTCCTAAGGAGGCAAGAGGCAACCCGGAACCCCACGCTATAATACCACCCAGTCAAATAGGAAGAAAAAAAAAATAGTAATAATAAAAATGAAGATAATATGGTTCATCGAATTCTTAATACTTATAACATATTGCTTTCCTGGCTGAAGTGGCTTTCCACTGACCTATATTTTTGATTGAGCGTAATAAAAGGATTGCAGTCCAGCACTAATCCCAATTCAGTGGTGCTACAAGTAGGTTGTGGGCCACCAATGATGAGCTATCAATCTTCTCTGATTGCTGCTCTCGAGGGTCATGATTTATCACGTTGTCATTCATTCGGGCTCTCAGAGCACGCCATGTTTTGCCATCTTGGAAATACAAATGTGTCAACAGCGAAATGAGAGTTTAACATGAAATTCACATTCAGAATATCCATTATCAACATTCTACCTTGTTTCCTGAACAATCAGTATTGCCCTACTGAAGAGACTGGGTTTTCATCATTTAAGGAGAATATTTCGAAAAAGCTCTCTTGCCTTAAAGTGACAGAACTTTTTTTTTTTTTGAAGGGGGGGGGGGGGGGGGGCAGGCAATCGTCATAGCCTTTGTCCTTCCTTTGAGAAAATGTAGATTTAAAAGAATTGGGATTTTAAGAATTAGGATTGATAGGTTTCCTGGAAGTGAATCAGTAACTAGTAGTATTCAACGTTATTTAAGCTCATACCTAGTTCAATACCTAACCCCGTCCCATCCGGGGAGGACAAACAGGTCCTTTTCAGGAGGAGGGTGGATGTGTTATGTCTCCCCTACCATCTCGAACCCATACGTAGCCCGGCCCCACCCGGGGAGGACAAACAAGAAAGATCAACTCTGATTGTTATCATTATTATTATTATTATTATTGCAGTTGTTTTAGTTGTTCTTGTTGTTGTTATTAGAGAATCTGTAACTACATTTAGAAAAAATGACGACCTAAAACCCGAAGGGTCGCAACAAGGAAAGCAGCCTCTCAGAAAAAAAGAAATAACAAAGAAAAACAAATAAAATCAAACAAATAAATAATTATGAAATAAAGCTCATGTGATCCTGCTCAGGAAGATAAAATCTTCATGCACCAAGCTTGAACTCTGGGAATAGTATTGACCCTCAAACAAGAAAATACAAAGCTGTTATAAATATATAATAACATATCCAGAATTAAGTGGTGGATCGTATAGTCTGGGAGGATCTGAGTACAAAAGATAACAAGTAAAAGATCACCCGAAGTTTCTTCGGCGCAATCGAGTTTTCTGAACCGCGGCCTATAAAACTTTCAGGCACAGCCCTGTAGTGGTCTGTACTATGACGTTGCCAGAGGCACGATCATGGCTGATTTTAAACTTAAATAAAAATAAAAACTACTGAGGGTAGAGGGCGACAATTTGGTGTGTTTGATGATAGGAGGGTGGATGATTAACATACCAATTTGCAGCCCTCTAACCTCAGTAGTTTTTAAGATCTGATGGCAGACAGAAAAGTGCAGATAGAAAAAATGCGAACGGACAGACTAAGCCGTCTCAATGGTTCTCTTTTACAGGAAACTAGAAAGGTTGAACAAAGCTGAAGACAAAAAGGCGGAACAACATTCAAAACATTGTCAGAATAAACGACTTGAAGCCTCTCCTTAGAACAGTCGCAATAGCAGTGAAATCCACGAGGAATACACACCTGAAGGTCGCTGTCTATCGGAGTGGATTTGCAAGTGTGCCTCGGAGACATGATGGGTGATTTCAGAATCCCCCTCGGGACGTGACCAATTGAAGTCGACGCCGCCGGAGGATGCTGTAGCCTCTGCCTTCGACTTCTTATCAGTAGAACCGATAATATGATGGAGGATACGATCAGCAGACCTCCACCCAATCCGAGAATGATGGGGAAGATGTGGTATAAGGCAGCCGTCTCGGCAACCGGTTCCCCTTTTTCGTCCTCTTCTTTCCCCTGGTAACTCTCGGCTCCGCTTCCGTTCTTCCCTCCGTCTCGAACTTCGGCTTCGGATGGACCGTCTGTCGAGATACACAAATGAAATTAATGAATAAATAAACAAATTTATCGATAAGTCAATAAATAAATATGATACCTTTGAAATACAGCGACAGGAAGATGCTGTTAGGTACCGCTACCCTGCCTGTTCCCTTTTGTGACCCTGGAAAATCAGGAGATTATTCCGTTTGAGAGGAACAAGCCCTTACTGTTATATTCTCCTACTTTCTGCTTTATCTCAAATAATGTGACTTTCGTTCAGTGAATCTTCCCTTTGACTGTACAGTTATGCATTTTTTTGAGATTCCTTTTATCGTTGCAACTCTACCCCAAAGCACTTCCTGATGCTTCAACGATCCATCTTGATCCCTTGAAACTCGCTATCAGCTCCTACCACTTCTGAATGCTATATCCTGGCCCATTCTGCCTCTTCTTTCTCCAGAATGTGACTCGATCTACTGGATTTTATGAGAGCCGATTACGATACTCTACAATCATTTTACTTAGCAGAAGATTTTTCCAATTTCAGTATCGTTTTACAAATATTGACTAGGATAATTTTCTTCTCAATATTAAAATTTATCAACTTACTTTTTGGACTTCTGTACACTGACGGAGAGTCCAACAAACTTTTCACTATTTTTCTGCATTTTAGAATATTCTCTTGAAAGTTCTTTTGAAGCCTTCAATTGCCATTAACTAGGACCATCCTAGAATACTTTTCCTGCAGGCAGTGTCAAATTAGCAATTTAGTCATGTTTTTCTGTCATCTAAACTTGTATTGCAATCAACAAGCACAACCAACTTTACACCAACCCTATGCCATCATATAAACACATGTTCATCGTTTTCTCTTTCTCTGCCCTCTACCCAAAGTAACACAGTCCGTGAAATGAAACATCTTTCACATATCCCCGAAAGGCTCCTAAAACAAAAGTAAATCTTTCATTCCTTCACATCTCCCTGTCAGACTTAACCAGTTCACCGTCACTCCCAGTCCTGTGCAATATTCCAATCATTTTAGAATATTAAGCGGTTGTAGCTTAATATTCTAAAATCATTTTACTCTTTGAAATATTATTTACTCTAGTTTTTTTTTTTACCTTAGCACATCCATCCATTCAAAGCCTATATTTCTTTATACTATTAATTTGTCATGTATTTCATTTTACAGCAGACAGTAAGCGGCAACACAAGCAACAAAGCTTTTTACTGTTTTACTTTCCAGTATCCTTCAGAAGCAAAAGAATTATGGCTGTCAGACTCATGGCAAGAAGTCTTCGGGAATTTAGGATTATTACTTCCCACTTCCCGCTGGGGTCCAATACCTTTCCTACGCGTTGTTATGCCACGGGAGAGGTAAATTAGTGTTCTCTCTCTCTCTCTATCTCTCTCTCTCTCTCTCTCTCTCTCTCTCTCTCTCTCTCTCTATATATATATATATCTATATATATAATACTATAAGTAAATGTATATATCTCAGGTATTAAGAGGCCGATTCAAACTCTGGTTTTAAAGCTAAGGACTATATTCTTTGGACTGACTAAATAGACTATAAAATATATATATATAATATATATATATTTCTATATATATATATTATATATAATATATATATAAATAATATAACAACGATGAAACGGATTAAGAACAATAACAGAACCAAAGTCGGCTTAGCAGTAACCCCAGGTATTACCTAAGGGCATCTCCCACTATATATTTTGGCCAAATGTAACTTCTGTCATTCACTACTTGATAAGGTTAGCAGTCAGTCCACCGAAATATAGGTCTCTTGCTTTTAAACCAAATTGTATTTTGATGGCATTTTATTTTATAACCATGAATACTGTATCCTGTTTTTTTAACAAAGTGAATGTGGGCACAATTTACCATACTTTGTATATGTAATACAAAATCTTTATTTAATAATACAATATATAATATATTAATATTCTATAATAATAATTAAATATAGTATATTATATATATATATATATGTAAAAAATTATATAATAAAATATATAATATATAATTATAAATATATATAAATTATAATATAATATAAAGTATATATATATATGTAAATATATATATATATTAATATAATATATAAATATAATATATATATATTATCTATATATAATATTTTATAATTATATTATACATATATATATAGTAAATAGTAACTATATATTATATATATATATATCTATATATATATATATATATATATATACATATATATATATATATATATATAAATATATATATATCATACAATACCAAATAATAATAATTATTTAACTTATTATATATTATATTATTATATATTAATTTGCATTTGTCAACGTATTTGCATTTGCACGTATGCATGCATGTATGAATCGTATCATGTTACAACTTTATGTGTATTCACACACATTAGTCATCAACAAACCACAACTAAAAATCTCGATTTACCGTGAGGTTGATAGACAGCGCCGGTGTCGCTAAGACTGGAGATGGTGAACAAAGTCGGGACACTGAAACCTTTCTCATTTTTCGCTCTGATGTTGATACGATACTGCTCTCCGGGTTGGAGTCCATTAACCTGTTGAGTATATTAGAGACCAGCTATCACATCTGCTTTTGAAGTACTGTATATGAAGCCCTACATCTCCAGAAGGATTTTATCTTATTAGAGTTCATAATACATACAAAAATACAAAGAACGAAGCAGGCGGTCCAGTGAAAATTTTGGTAGGTTTGTTTCGTTAAAAAGTCATGGATGAAATATTTCAAAATCTTAATGTGATTTTGGACACGAGTGCTCTCTCTCTCTCTCTCTCTCTCTCTCTCTCTCTCTCTCATGTACAGTATGTTACAGAGAGCACATCATCCGAGGCAACAAACCTTGAGCTATAAGCGACCAGTTACGCTTGTGTTACGAGGTCATAAACCCTTACCGAAAAGGAAGGTTCGGGTGAAGTTACGTTGATAGTGTGTCGTCCATTCCGAAGACTGGCTTCCAGGATGAAGGACTGAGTGAGCCTCCGCTGCTTCCTTCTTCACAGCTTATCTTCACGGAAACTTGAGTTCGCTCGTTAACTGAGCAGTTCATGGGAGGGTCTGGTTTTCCTAATATAGAAAAACACACGTTATTCTATTGCCATTTTTTCCATCTTACAGATTTCAATGCTTGTATGTGTGTGTTGTGTGTGAAGGTATATTTTTCCAGACAAGTCGGAAGGTAACGGAACCTATATAACTTTGCCAAAGGTCTACGGTAACACAAACGAAGCGAAACGTCCTAATTCTTTTAATGATATTAGAGTACGGTCTATGATAACACCGAGGTTTCTATGCTTGACATCTCAGACAGAATATGCTGACGTCAAAACCTTTCGTATTTTTGACGTCTGAGGAATTTTTCATGGGCTTATGATTTTGAGCTTTTAAACAGAAGCAACCGCTGTTAAATATATCAAGCAATAGAAATTGAATCCGACTCCAAGGTCCTTTGAACAGTTTTAATTAGAATCGCAGGTATATATATATATATTTATATATATATATTATATATATTGTGGGTATATATATATAACTTATATATAATATCGTATATATAAGCTATATATATATATATATATATATATATAATATATATACTATATACATATATATTATGTCTGGGTAGTGTTTCTGTAACAACAGAATTCCATCTAATAAAGGAGCCCATAAAAACACCAAAATGTAGAGAGAAAAGAAAAGTACTATATTTCAGAGACTGGCTGTCTCTCTCTTCAGGTATATGAATGAGAAAAGTTTACAGAAAAGGTGGTATTATACCAAGAGATTCGTCCACAAGTAAGCCAATTTAGGTCACCCCCGCGATAATCTTCCTTTAATCTCTTAAAGCGTTTGGTTGAATGAACACTGCGTCGACGATGTCCGATGTCCAATTCCCTTTTGAGATGTTCATTACTGCTTCTCTTTTATTAAGGCCGATCCATCATTTGACTCTTTGTACCGGCAGTTGCTGCTATAAATTACACGTGACATATTCCAGTTTATTCTATGGTTATGTTCATTTATATGGTTGAAAATAGCCGAGTTCTGTTGTCCATACCTAACTGACCGTTTGTGTTGTATTAATCTCTGGGGAAGTGATTTACCTGTAAATCCGATGTAAGATTGGTCACATTCCTGGCATGGGATCTCATATACCCCAGAGTCTGGGCGGGCGATGTCTTTTGTTGGACGTTAATCAGGGATTTGGCTAAGGTATTTGGGTAGGTAAATGCAAAAGGGTTGGATTTCCCAAGGGTGTGAGTTACTCTCTTAATCGTCTCCCAGGTGGGGAATTTTTATTTTATTGTTGGGTGTGTCTCTGGTCTTGTCTTTAGGGGGTCGGTAGAAAATTACTTTTGTTTGCTTTTTGAATTGCTTCTCAATTATATGGTCAGGAACTTTAAAGATGAAAGTTGCTTGCGAATTAGTTCAAATTCTTTTTCCAGGAAATCTGGGGAACAAATTCGTAAGGCTCTTAAGAATAGGTTGCTATCTAGACCTATCTTGATAGTATTGTCATGATAGCTAAAGTAGTGAATATATGCAAAGTGAGAACGTTGGTTTTCTGTATATGGTAAATTTGTATTCTGTCGTGTCTCTGAATTATTAAAACATCAAGAAAAGGAATTTTGTTGTCTGTTTCCCATTCAACTTTAAATTTGATGCCTGGGCACTAATGCGTTTAATTTTGAGAGGAATTCATTAAAATTACCCCACACTTATTATCCCAAAAATGTTTAGTATGTCATCCACGTATCTCATCCACAGCATGTTTTTGGGTTTTATTGCATTTATTACTGTAGTTTCAAAGTATTCCATGTACAGATTGGCTAAAATAGGACTTAAAGGACTACCCATACTAACACCGAATTTTTGCTTGTAGAATGATTCCCCGAATGAAAATACGTTATTAGATGCACATAATTCAACTAACTTTATTATTTGTCAAGTGCCAAAGGGAAATGATCTGAATAGGGGGATAATTTTTCCCTTAAAAACTGAAGAACGTCCTGTACTGTACTTTTGTGAATAGGGAGTCTACGTCAAGGCTTAAAAGTTTATGTTGTGAAGTGGTATATGTGCTTCTCTGAATGTGTGACAAAAGTCTTCCGAATGTTTGATGTGACTGGGAGAAAAAAGTGCCTAAAAAAGGAGAAAGGAGGCCAGCTAACCATTTCAATTACAAAATTTCTAAATGGTTTGTATGCATGAATGTATGTATTATGTACATATATACGTGTGTGTGCATGTATGTATACACACGCACACACACACACACACACACACACACAGGCACCACACACACACACACACACACACACCACACCACACACATATATATATATATATATATATATCTATATATATATATATATAATATATATTATATATATATCAAAATTAAACGTGAACGAAGAATTACAATTATGCAGCAACCAAGTTCAAGATCACGTTGCAGTCTTGTCTTCTCAAGTGAACTTGCCGTCAATTATGGAATGCTACAATGGAATGTTACTTTGCCTTTGCTGTTTGTCTTTCTCATAGTTTTTTTAACAAGGATACGAAGATGGAAGACAGTTTTAAGCTGAACGATACAAACTGGACAGACTGTACTAGATCAAGCTATTTTAATTAATAAAACACCACAAAATTGTTCAAATCTTGCTTAATAGAATGCATCATAAATCTAGAGAAGTGATGAGAGATTGTACACAAAGGTGTGAAATGGCGTTAAATGCATAAATGAGAATGAATCTTTCAAGTATATAGAAACAACGATGTCCAGTGAAAATTTGCTTGAGTTGAAATTTAGTGAAAAACTTAAAAAATGAAAAATTCAGAATATGAGCAGGCTGAATAAGATTTGGAAATCAAATAAACTGAATTTTGAAACGACATTACCCGTATGAGTACACATAAGTCTGATACGTGAACCATGTTATGGCAATGAAACTATATCTAAAGATGCTGCGATCAAAGCTTTCAGGAGATTATTAATAGTTAGATGGCAGCACTGAGAAGTTTTACCGTGATGGAAACTTATAAGTACATGAGGTAATGAGGAATTGGAACACCTATATCATGAGAACTACAAGAAAAAGATGGAGATTATTGGAAATTTGTGGAAGTCGAAACGTAAGTTTCACAGGCTCTTTGCATCGCACGGTACTGGAGGCAATGGCAATGACAATGGTGACAACAAAAATCCAAACAACCCAGTGGCGGATATATATATATATATATATATATATATATATATATATATAATATATATATATATATATATATATATATATATCTGTAACATGCAGTACATACATACGGTGGTCAGTCCGCACCTTGGCCTCGTCATTGTTATGGTATTCGTCGTTGTTATGGTTCGTTTCCCCGCTACCGAGCAACATAATTTCTTCATGTTTTTTGCACTTGGATTAAGTAGCGACAAGCTTATCCAGAAGTCAAGAGGTATTGTAGCTATTACAATTACATATGTATCTAGTATAAATGACCAGTAGATTCTACATACGGTAAATATATATAAATATTTATATAAGTATGCACGCACATATATGCACACGCAGTAGTAGTTGTTTTTATTATTGTTTTTGTTGTTGTACAGTTGTTGTTGTGAAAGAAATAATAATTAAACTATGCAAATTTTTTGGTGCTAACAATAATTTATTTAAAGAAAAGTGTTCTGTTATATATGCCCCTGGCGGGAAAGGGAGCGTGATCAGGTGACGCGTCCCTCCCTCCCTGCGCCCCCCCCTCCCCCCCCACAACACCCCGCCTTTAAATGACCGCAAATGAAAACGGACCTCAATCATGGGTGATCTTTTACAATGGTATTCATGAACAAAAATCTTGAGTTTTCTAACCATTCACCTACCGGATTTTTAGTTATGACTGAGCAAAATACACTATCTGATGACATGCATTGTTGTATGCAAGCATGCATGCAACAAACAATTGAGAATGCTCGTTAACATAACAGACCTGCAGGCACTATGTGAAATATGCAAGGCTTCGTCTGAGTCCCTATTTCGTTTGACGCCCAGCACAGAAGAGTGCCATAATCGAGTGACGTCATCGGCGTGTACGTGATGACGCTGTGGCTGCTGGTTGAGGTGAACCGCCCTTGGGGAACGTCGATCGTATCCGCCGTGTTGTTGAAGGTCCACTGGAAGGAAGCCTGCAGGGGGTTGGCTTGCACTGAGCAGGTGACCTCTGCGTCCTCGTACCTTCCGACTGGGTACGTGGTCACTTGCCCAGGGGAGCAGACGGGAGAGTCTGAGAGAGAGGTTCGGAAAACGCTTAGAATTTAGTGGTTCACGTGAAAAGGATAAGTATAGGAAGGTTGTCCAGAGTTCAGTTTTCGGTCATTTTCATTTCATAAGTTGAGAATGGAATCTGGTGCTCCTTATATAATAAGTTGAATTTAGTAATCGTCTTTTTTAATAATTCTTTTATGTATAGCTGAGGAGTCCTCTTGTTTTAAGTGAGAGCAATTCGATTAATCATATTAATGTAATGACTTTTTTTAAGAATTCAGTTCTATATGTGCTTGCAAGTTTAAAATGAAAATTTATCGCTTAACTTATCCATATTCGTTTTACTATAGTACTACAGAATCATATCACTGAACAGGCACTAGTGAAAATGCGATATTTTTTTCTATGCAGTCTGCGTTGCCCAGTGTTCACTCACAAAATATAAGTAAAATCAAACTAATGGTTGAATAGTTTACAAACTTCTACCATTTTGATTCGGGAGCAAAGTAACATGACCACCACGACCTGACTTGTATCCAGATTCACATCATATTGCCCTCTCTCATGTGCGACTGTGTGCCCATCATGTATGCTAAATTTGGAGAGGCTGTCTTTGAAGGTTTTCAGAATAGGAAATGCCGCCATGTCACGTGATTTACTTCATCATAGTTTTGACAATAATATTTTCAGATATAAAGTGATATACTGTATTGTTTCATCAACACATGATAAAAATATTTTCCTTCAATCTATAATAATAATAATAATAATAATAATAATAATAATAATAATAATAATAATAATAATAATAATAATAATATGAACTTTTCTGAGGGCAGTAGCATTGAAAGCAATGGCTGTTTCTACCGCATTCACTTTATATAATCTTCTCTATTCTTCTTACAAGGAAACTGTAAGAAGAATGGACAAGATTCTATATACTGAATGCCGTAGAAACAGCCATTATTTTCAATGCTACTGCTCTCATAAAAGTTCATAATAATGATAATATTTTATTGAAAATAATGGCAGAATTAACAGAATTGATATTATACAAAATTCTCTCAGTTCTTCTAGTGACTTGTTTTTCTGGCTCACTTGTTTTCCTAAGCAGCTGAACATCGGACAGCAGTTGCTTAGGAATATCACTGAGCTAGAAAATCAAGTCATTAGAAGAATTGAGGGAATTTTGTATAATATCAATTCTGTAAATTCTGCCATTATTTTCAATAAAACGTGTTTGAAAAAAGGTCTGTTTCCAGCATACACAATAATAATAATAATAATAATAATAATAATAATAATAATAATAATAATAATAATAATAAGAAACATCAGCTACTTGCAGTAATAAGTGGTACGAGCACCAACCTGAGGGAGTGATAGAAAACGATCAGGCAAAGATCCTCTGGGACTATGGTATGAGAACGGATAGGGTGATACGTGCAAATAGACCAGACGTGACGTTGATTGACAAAGTCAAGAAGAAAGTATCACTCATTGATGTCGCAATACCATGGGACACCAGAGTTTGAAGAGAAAGAGAGGGAGAAAATGGATAAGTATCAAGATCTGAAAATAGTAAATAAGAAGGATATGGGATATGCCAGTGGAAATCGTACCCATAATCATAGGAGCACTAGGCACGATCCCAAGATCCCTGAAAAGGAATCTAGAAAAACTAGAGGCTGAAGTAGCTCCAGGTCTCATGCAGAAGAGTGATCCTAGAAACGGCACACATAGTAAGAAAAGTGATGGACTCCTAAGGAGGCAGGATGCAACCGGAACCCCACACTATAAATACCACCCAGTCAAATTGGAGGACTGTGATAGAGGGAAAAAAAAAAAAAAAAAAAAAAAAATAAAAAAAAAAAAAAAAAAAAAATAATAATAATGTAGAAACAAATCTATCAGTTATGTAAATGTTACATATATTTAAATTTTAACCTTTAAGGAGAGCTTTCGGGAATCTGTTCCCCTTAAGGGGAACCGGACAGATTCCCGAAAGCTCTCCTTAAAGTTTAAAATTTAAATATATGTACATTTACATAACCGTGGATTTTTTGTTCTCCGTTTGAAGACTCGTGCTACTGATGAGGATTTATAGAAGAAACCCCCGAAAGAAGAACCCTATGGCTCCTGAAACCCCTAAATAAAGGCGGCTACTCCAGCCTCGCGAGGGAAACAGTCATTTGCACTTAATATCACAATAACGTGACCCCTAACTCTCGAACCATCGTTGAAAACGGCTTTACTTACACTTAACGTCCAGTCGTAACGTGCTGGAACTTCCATCGCCAATGACGTTATGAGCGTGACAAGAGTATCTCCCCGCCTGCGCCTTCGTTACCTTTTGCAGGACCAGGCTCTGGTTGCTGACGATGATCCCCCCGGAGATGTTGTGGGTCAGGACTTTGTTCTGCCAATGACGAGAAGCGTTTCGGAACTATCAATGGTTTTATTTATCTATTTAAAGATGAGTAAAGTGGTTTGTTTTACTTGAGTGCGTGATTTTTTTAAGAGTGAAAGATATGTCCATTACGTGATATTTTCATAAAATGAGATATTTATTGTACGTTATTTATTTTATAAAGATGAAAGACTTGTGAAATGCGTGAATATTTATAAGAATGAAAGATACAGGGAGTACGTGATTTTTATAAGAATAAGAGAGATATGAAATATATGATTTTCTATAATAATGAAAGATCTTTATAAGAATGAAAGATACGGGGAGTACGGGATTTTATAAGAATAAGAGAGATATGAAATATGTGATTTTATATAATAATGAAAGATCTTTATAAGAATGAAAGAAATGTGGTGAAGTATGTGAATCATTATAAGAATTAAAGATAGCGCGAATGCGTAATTTTTGTAAGAATAAAAGAGATATGAAATACGTGATTATCTATAAGAATGAAAGATGAGTGAAGTACATGAATCTTTATAAGAATGAAAGATATGTGAAGTACGTGAATTTTTATAAGAATGAAAGATCTGTGAAGTACGTGAATCTTTATAAGAATGAAAGAAATAGGGAGTGCGTAATCTTTATAAGAACAAGAGATATATGTCATATGTGATTTTCTTTAAGAATCAAAGATATGTGAAGTACGTGAAACTTTATAAGGATGAAAGCTATAGGGAGTTTGTAATTTTTATAAGAATAGAAGAGATATGAAATACGTGATTATCTATAAGAATGAAAGATATGTGAAGTACGTGGTTTTTCTAGAATGAAAGATATGTGAAGTAAGTGATTTTCTTCATAATGAAAGATATGTGAAGTACGCGGGTTTTATAAGAATAAAAAGATATGTGGGACACGTTATGTTTTACAAGAATGAAAGATATGTGGAGTACGCACATTTTCATGAGAATGAAAGGTAAGTGAATTACGTGGTTTTCTGTATGAATGAAAGATATGTGAAGTATGTGAGTTTTATGTTGCTCATCGTACATGAATAAAATGAAAATTTATATTTTTTTTATTTCCTTCTGTATTTTTTATTTATTTATTTTTGTTGTCATTCATTCATCATGAACAATTAGAAATCATTATCGGAAAATACAACCAAAGAACTCACATTGTGCCTCCAGGAAACGTGAGATACTTTAGGGTTAGCCAAGATGGCGCATTCGAAGTACACGTCATCTCCTTCTTTAATATTGTCTTCATTCAGGGATGATCCGAAGGTGGCCGTGGCTTTTGGTATATCTGGAAAAAACATAAAAAATAAAAGGATAAAAGGAACTGAACAAAATAGAGATGTTACAAAAGCAATGGAGGGCAGCAGATAAAAATGCCGTTATCTTTCCGTATAGTTCTTTTATTGGATTTGATAAAGGAAACGCTGGCGGAACCATGCCTTGCATTGTTATTGCAAATACACACACACACACACATACAAAGAGAGAGAGAGAGAGAGAGAGAGAGAGAGAGAGAGAGAGAGAGAGAATTAATGTTCTTGGGTGTGGTGCAGAAGAGCAAGGGTAAATGATGATGATAATTGATACATTTAATGTGAGAAGCAGAAAGAGGGAGAGGGTACGTGTGGGCAGGAATAGGATGGGCAAAGATTGATGATATCTTTTAGCACTTTTAGCGTCATGAATGTTATGAAGAATGAATGAACAGTCTTGGAAGCGAGTTCATACCACATGAGGACTGAACCCTATCCTCTCATTTAATTTCCTACTTACGTTAACGTTCAAATGCATCACGTGAACAGGTGTTTAAAAATTGCATGCATGCTTGCATACAGCCGTGTAAGAATGTGCTTGAAGCAGATAATGGGTAGGAAGATGCACAGCACTCACTCCCAAGCTGGAGAAAAAGTCTCCTCCTATGTGCTTGTAGTTCCTAACATTCTCTCTCTCTCTCTCTCTCTCTCTCTCTCTCTCTCTCTCTCTCTCTCTCACGAAAAAAACAACATAGGACCGTCGTTACGATCACACAGTCTAACATTTTCATTGAAGTTCATGCCTTTTTCTGTTTCTTGTCTTACTTTCGGCTCGGTATGTTTTCTTCTGGTTGAGTATATGCAATGTTGTTTACCGTGAACTTCAGTTCGTTGATCTGATTTTTTATTTTTCGTTGTTTTGCTCTTGGAACTTATAATACAAGAAAGCTAAAGTATTCATTTTTAAGTAAAAGAAAACGACTATCATAATGTGAACTGTAGCTTTTCAAAGAGTGGTCAAATGAAAACATTGCCAGACGTATTTTACCCCCCCCCCTAGCAATTACATTGTTCTGATTGGAAAAGTAAATCCATTGTAGTATGTACGTTTGATTTTGTAATTTAAAAATATATAAAGCAGAAAGCTTTCAATGACCTGCACGGTCCTCCTTGTCAACTGAGATTGACAAGAAGGACTGTGCAGGTCATCGAAAGCTTTCTGCTTTATATATTTTTAAATTACAAAGTCAAACATACATACTACTGTGGATTTACTTTTCCATTTTATTGACTCAAGTGATTATGAGTTTTTTTATTGTTCTGATTTTCAACAAAACGGTTCTTAAACATTGCCATACTGTTACTGGCGTAAATATCTATAAATAAAACATCATTAGAACGCTATTCATCGCATTTTGCATGTTGTAAACATAAATGTAAATATTTCTCTTATTTTTATGGAAAGCATTTTTTCATTGTAAAGTAGAAATATTGTTATATATTTTTTCCATTAACTTTCATCGATATAATTACTTTTTTGAAGTATACTAGAATGGATAATAATTGTTCTGCTTTAAAATGAGCTTACTATAAGTAAAATCTTGAGGACAGTACCACCGAACCACTATCAGTAGTGGAAATCCAAATAGGAGATTAGTGTTTCCTATTTCCTTGACTATAAAAATTGAAACAAACAGCAGTAATACTATATTACTGCAAAGGCAGTTTCCATACTTTCGAATTGAGGACATGAGATTGACCGATATCTGTTACTTTAAGTTGCTCTTTGCATTATTGACATCATTGATGGACCATGATAAACTAAAACTATCCAGCAGTATAATGATATTAAACTGTGCATCACCTCAATGGTAGTTACTGAGCAAATGGTGATGAAAGACAATTATCGCTTGTCACAGTCGCAGACAGCGAGAAATTCCCTGGCTCTGGGACAGACGTGACTGGCAAGTGCCCTGGTGGCTCGAAACGGTTAATTGGCCTCCCTCCCGGGAGACGAAGTGTCTTTGACGAAAGAGGCCGGAAATAGTTTGTTAAATGGTATAGTTAAGGAATGTTGAAAATGGTCTTAACAGTCGTAATCTAATATTGAGTTGCGTAAAAATAAACAGAGACCAAATTAAATGTCCTATAAGACTAACTATTCGAGCGTAGATGTAACCTATTAAGGAATTTTTTTTTTGTCTTAATCGAAACAGAAAAGAAAAAGAAAAAAGAAGTAAAGGTTTGCACGAACAAAACGTATCCACTCCTCACCTCTATGACGCTGACTTACATTGCACTGTGAGGTTCCATGAGTCTTCAATGCGGGTGTCGGTCGCATGATTTTCTGCTATGCATCTCAAAGTTGTTCCATCGTCTTGAGGACGCGGTGAAAAACGCAGCGTGCTTCTGGTGACGTTCCCATCCACGGATGTCTGCCATAAAAACAAAATACAAAAGATCTTTTGACATGAAAGGTTTCAATGGTCGCAATATTACTGCTACAGATCTATGAGTCCACAGAAGTAACTAGACACCTTCCACTCGAGCAAGAGAATATAACTTATATAATTGTTGCTATTCTGATGTTTGTCGTCAGGTCCTGGTCGCCCTTTCTTACCTTATCCTTTAATCCCAGTATATGTGATCTTGACGAGCTTTTCATGTTCATCATCGAATACCTTCTCTTATAGCGCCGATGAGAGCCAGAAAGGGGTTATTGAAATAAAAAGAAAATAAATAAAACAATTGATTTTAGGCCATGTCGTGCAGCACTAAGCTACCCGAAAAAAAAGCTACTCTCTTCAAGGATAATTGACAGATATGACCTCTGACTCAATTTTAGTGAGATATACGCTTTTAGAAATTATTTTTGAAATTAGAAAACGTTTCACTTTCTTAACAGAGTAACGTCTGAATATGTTTCTAATAGTTAGAAACTGAAATGTCAGTTCGCTATATTATGAGCCTCTAACTAGTTATATATGAGCATCTTCACCACCCTGCCAAGGCATGTCTACAAGTATTTTCTTGCTTCTAATGCTAAGGTACACTCTTCAAAAATTAAACTGAATATAGAACTTAGCCAAAGGCCAATCACTGGGACCTATGAGGCCATTCTGCGCTGAAACGAAAATTGACAGTAAAAGGTCTGAAATGTGTAACAGGAGGATATCTTGGCAGTTGCTCCATGAATCCATTGTTAGGAGAGGGTGGAAAGTCAGATGGAAGAAAGAGAATATGAAAGGAGGTACGTACATTAAAAGGGGCTATTTGAACATTCTACCGACGCAATTGGAGGGTGGATGATCAATATACCCTTTAGCCTCAGTAGTTTTAAGATTTGAGGACGGACAGATAAGTGCGGACAGACAGACAAAGTCCACTCAATTTACAGAAAACTAGAAAGGAAACAGTAATTTAATTGTCTTTTACTGTTTCCTGAATGAAAGCCACAAGTTTTTTAAGTGACTTTGTGGAAGTTGTCGCAAACAGTTTCACTCTTCGCTTGCTCTCTCATACGAACTTTGACTAATGTCTGTTTATTTCCGTGAAGGTCACTTTCTTTTTGTGTCAAGGTAGACGATGTTTAAACAGACTTGGCCCAAAATCTTGCTTGATTATAGATTATACAAATAATTTTTTCTATACAAACGCATAAACCGAACATATAATTAAAGGTATTCACGTGAGTGTATAAACGGTGTATGCACGATAATTAAAAAAACTGCATGTATTTTAAAGCAAAATAACCCTGAAAAGTGGGTGATATTCAATATATTTAAACTACGGTACGATTAACTTATGCCAACAGCTCTGAAACCATGAATTCATAGAGAAAACAGGTTTAGGAAATAGGTAAAATAAAATCCTCTTGGAAGCCAAAAATGTCCTTCTCGCCTCTAATGCAAATCAAAATACTAGAAATAAAAAATGAAACGGAAGTAATTCCTTCTTGGACGAAGAGTGCAGCTGTTCAATGCGGCTGCTGCTGCCGCCGGCAGGAGTGAAAAAATTCGTCGGGACTTTTTGTACTATGCTTCGATTGCATTCATGTGTTTACTCCTCAGGTAAACAGCAGTCTTTAGGCCACGAATTTCATATTCAGTTTATCGTAATATATATATATATATATATATATATATATATATATATATATATATAGATATAGATAGATAGATATATATGCATATATATCTATATATATATATATATGATATATATAGTATATATAGATATATATTATTATATAGTCATATATACTATCTATAATTATAGTCATATATATATATAGATCGATAGATATAGATATATATCTATATATCTATATATATACATATGATATATATATCTATATATATTATAGTATATATAGATATATATATATATATATATATATATATATATATAGATATATATATCTATATATGATATACTATATATATATATATATATATATAGATATATATGCATATATACTATCTATCTATATATATATATATATATATATAAGATATATATATATATATATACATATAATATATATATTATATTAATATATATATTATATATATTACTATATATATGCTATATATCATATCTATATATATATATGATATATATATTATTGCGATGATATGTGGTGAGACTTCCAAAGCATTTTATTTATTTTCTAATTTATTTTTTCTTTTTCTTTTTGCTTATCTTTGTCATATCCTCTTTATTCTAATATATATCCATTCGGAAGAATGATAAAGACCTCGATTCTTTCCTCCCTTGTTATTCACAGGAATTAACAGAAGAAATGTAGAATAGCTTCATTAGGAAAAGAAAATATATAAATGTAGAGTAGTTTCCTCATTTCTGGCTAAGTGCTTCAGCCATAGTGTTGAAAAGTCCCTCTAAATCAGAAGTCAGTAACAGCCAGTGCTAACCTGAGATCCTTCCTGCCTCTAATCTTGACTTGTTTTTGACCATTATATGCTTGATGTTTATTTCTGCTAAATGCATGTAAGTATGATGGCCTTGGAGATTTATCTAATCTAGTAGTAATACAGATAACCCAATGTAATTCTTTACCTGAATAGTGTCAGGGAAGAAATTTACACCTGTTGCTTAGTTTTCTGTGAGAGAAAACTACTCAGATATTTATCAGTCTGTCCATCCGCTCGTTTTTTGTCCGTCCTCATCGCTTAATAACCACTGAGGCTAGAGGGCTGCATATTGGTATGTTGATCATCTACCCTCCATTCATCAAACATACCAAATTGTAACCTGTAGCCTCAACAGCTTTTATTTTATTCAAGTTTAGACTTAGTGTTGATCGTGCCTCTATAGGTGCCAACAACACAGGCCACCGCCCAGCCGTAGCTGAAAGTTTCACAGGCAGCGGTTGAAAGTTTCGTGGGCCGTGGATGATAGTTTCATACAGCATTATACGATGTACAGAAACTCGATTGCGCCTAAGAAACTTGGGGGCA
The DNA here is from genome assembly GCF_015104395.2 of Macrobrachium nipponense. Classification (NCBI taxonomy): domain Eukaryota; kingdom Metazoa; phylum Arthropoda; class Malacostraca; order Decapoda; family Palaemonidae; genus Macrobrachium; species Macrobrachium nipponense. Next base: position 45,679,402 of record NC_061100.1, read on the forward strand.
TTTTGTACTTTTTATTTTTGTCTCCTCAGATGGGAGGACCTGTGCTGCTACCTAGGATTCCAGTTGATTGTCATCCTGAGAGCCCGAGAAGACAAGAGCTGCATTGTTTGAACATCTTGAAGGTCTTGGACTGCCTACCAGGAAGCACTAGAGCGGCACTAACAGCCAGTCGGAAAGCAGAGAGAATGGAATGAACTTGGAGAAGGAATGGTGTCCTCCAGATAGACTGCCCCTACCCAGACCTCACCTGTGCCTTTGAAAGGACCAGAGACATTGAGTACATCGTCTTCCATTTACCATCCAGACCTAACTTAACCTTCGTTCCCCTTGGTGATCGTCACGTGTTAAGAGGGAAGTAAACATTTGAAAATCAAGCTTCAGTACTCATGGCTGCAGAATACCGAGTCTGTCCAGTCTCAAGTTCAACGAATTTCTGACAGATGAACTTAGAGGAAGATCAGAAGTTGTTAAGTACCAAAATCTGACATCTCTGCAGGGAAAATGATGTAAAGAAAAAACACCGGGAACTTGTAACTGTCTTGCACTTCTCGAGCCTGAGGTAACTACAAGTTTAAGCTCACCAATGGTGAAGCCTTAAAGGAGTGTAAATGATAAGAAAGGATTACCTGTTGGGATATCAAACGATGCTATCCTGAAATGCGCTTCAAAAGTTATTGCTTTATTGGATGGTCTGATACTGTATAAATGCATTTTGTCATTTCGATATCTTAAATACAATGGTAAGAATTGAACACTAATCTGGTGTAATTGTGAAGTTAGATTGTATTAAGCACCAGTGTAAGTTACTTGCCAATAGGAAATAATTCTACATATTACTACTCTCTTTCTTCACGGTACTAGTTCATATAATTTTATGGGATTTATTTACTGAGTTTATGTGAGGTAGATGAATTCCCCATTTTAGATCATGTATTATTAAATTCTTATGTACATTTGTCTCATATGTATGATTTTAATATTAATTTTTATGATTTGTGTTTGCATCTACTAGTGTGATATACAGTTCAGATTGCTTAATGTGGGAAGTAGTAATCCAGCGATCACAAGAGAAAACAGGTTGCCTGAGTTATGTTATAGCGAGGAATATTTATATTCACATATCGGTGCCATTAACTTCATGTCAATGTTGAATCGAAACGGAATATATAACGTGAATGGGTCCAAAGGATTTTTTAATCCGGGAGCTACGAAGCATTCTCTTAAAAGTCACTGAAATGCAATTCTTCTGAAATGATCTTTTTATGATTGTATTGCAACGTTGCTGGTTCGTGACCTCGTATAAAATTCCACAACTTCCCTCGCATCGGGAGTTGCACGTTGAAGCATTTAATACTCTTTTGCCTTTCCATTATTGAATGCTCTTGCATTTTAATATGTTCTAGTTCCAGCAAATTGTTTACTCATTCCTTGATGAAAGCATATTATTTTTACATTCCTTATCATTTTTGCATTCTTTGTGTCTTTTCAGTCTTGAATATCTTGTATTGTTGTCACATTCTTTTATTAATGATGTTTTTTCATTTCATTTTAAAGCGAATATTCTTCCCGTCTTATCATTAATTATACGGACTTATACATTCTGAAGGGCATCAAAGGATTTGGGCTTTTTCTTCAGTTCTTGAACTGATGAACGTCCCTTGCTATTTGATTCCTTTAAATTACTTGTTTACAATTTTTAAAATAGATGACATTTTTGTGTACTATTGTTTATCTCTTGTCCTTAGCATTTCCACGTAGTGTGTCACTCTTTTGGTAGTATGATGGATGAGAAGTGATATTGGGAGAGTATTGATAATAAGAGATAAAGTAACCAATTCAGGATATTGCAACCAAGGAAGTCTTGATATGTATATTGCAGAAGAAACTTGTCAAATGACTTAATGGAGAAACGTTCGTAGGCCAAAGAGGGTTAGCAGGTTGAAACTGCACGATTTGGATTTCTTTATTTTATTGCAATTCCTCCACGAGTCATTCTCAAACTGTGCACAGAATTTGGAAGCTTTATAATCAGAAAAATGAAAGAAGGTTAACATTGCGCTCAATAACTTTAACGGAGAAAAAAAAAACAATTAAGGGATATAACCAAGCAGAAGTAAGGAGACGATAAAACAAATTAAAGCAACAGAGGAAACTTTTTATTAGATTAATTTTCGCATATGAAATTAAAACCACCTTAATATATATGTAAACCAACATACAAACAAATTAACAGCAAACAGAATAGTGCAGAAGTAATCATTTTAACAGATGCAATTAAGATTATTTTACGAGAGGTAAACAAACAAACAAACAAACAACTAAAAATAAATCAGAATGTGTTCAAAGGAAACTCCAATCCTGGCCGTGCAAGTGTCGTTGCTCCTCAGAGAAAATCAAGGAAGAAGATCCAGACACGACAAGAACCTCGAAACTATCAAAATGCAGAGGAGACCGCTGCCGACGGCTAGTCCAAAGAAGGTAGCTGTAGCTATATAGTTTGTTGTGCAAGGATCTTACTGGGAAAAAGGGCCTCAGTCCAGAGAGTCTAATGCAGTGTTTCTTAAAGTGTGGTCCGCTGACCCCCAGGGGTCCGTGGAATGTTCCAAGGGGTCCTCAGGATAATGTGAGGAGGAAGCGTTGCTGTTAAGTTCACTAAAATTTACGTGCAAATTTGCAAAATTAATAATGTTGTGAAAATCATTTTAAATATTGTAAATATTTATGTTAAAGATAAGACATTAATAAATAATTCAGTAGCAATTTTAGAACTATATATTTTACCCTGAAAACACTTTTAAACTCAAGAGGGAAATTATCATAATAATGGGTCCAGTACATGATCCATTTTAATAAATGGGGTCCGCTACACAAGAAAGCTGAAGAAACAGTGGTCTAGAGGTAGGCGCTTATAATATGGAATGGGATATGTATATTAACTGGCTTCAAGGACAGATCCCCATACATTTATGAATGAGTAACATTTCCATATGCATCTTCAAATTAGAAATCTCTAGATCGCTGAAGTGACTGACGCCATCACTAAACTTTTCAAAGAGATAATCATTAGCCTGGAGACTGCAGGTTCTGTTCGTGTTGGTGGTACTATTAGAAACATAGTTTCAGTTGCGGTATCTATCCCATCGATCACAATTAGAGTCATTTGTTGTTTGTTTATGAATTGGTTTTTCTAAGAATGGGCAACATTGCCTATTTTTCTTAGATGTCCCTTCATCAAGAAGAGTAAATATTAACGGAGGTGCACCTTACCTCAGCCTCAAGCGACGACTCCCACATTTAGCCAAATTTCGAGGATAAGCACGAAATTGTAGGAATCTAAAAACAAGTAAAAAATGCGCCGAAGAAACGAGTTTTCTGTACAACATATAATGCTGTATGAGCCGTGGTCCATGAAACTTTCAGCCACGGTCCTGTGGTGGCCTGTCCTATAGAGTTGCCAGACACACGATCATTGTTAAATTTAAACTTAAATAAAATGAAAACTACTGAGTCTAGAGGGCTGCAATTTGCTATGCTTGATGATTGGAGGGTGGATGATCACCATACCAATTTGCAGCCCTCTAGCCCCAGCAGCTTTTAAGATCTGAGGGCGGACAGAAAAAGTGCAGACAGGAGACAAAACTATCTCAATAGTTTTCTTTTACAGAAAACTGCAAGGAAACATTCATATCTTCCATATATATATATATATATATATATATATATATATAATATATATATATGTATATATATATACATATATTATATATATATATATATGTATATATATATATATATATATATATATATATATATATCAGGCATTAATCGTTCCCCCACTACTGGTTCGTTCCATAGCTGAGACAACCGAAGTCATCGCCACATTCGAACTTTAATTATTGTGATTACAGAATCGTGCAGTCGCATTTTTATTAAAAGAGGTTCATGAACGTCTCGTCAACTCACCTACACAGAAATCACACACACTGCCATTCACCACGATGATGCACCTTTCTTGCGTTTCTGGATAGTAACCCCTTAATTCGCTATATCTTTTTCATAACATTCATCTAACCCTGTGTAGCTCTTTTCCCTCTCCTTCTCCCTGCTGATGTGCTCTCATCGCCCCCCCCCCCCCTCCACCCAGGTACACACACACACACTCACACTCACACCCACACCCACACCCACGCACACTGGACTCCACTGGCTATTCATTTTAGTGCAAGATTTGCAATGATTGCTTTCATCATTTTACCGGGCTGCAGATTACTTTCGTGAAAAAAAAGAACATACGGGGCGATGAATTAAATTCCAATAATAGGAATATCGAATGACTCCAGCGTGCAGCGTTCTTTAGAGATTTTCTTTTGGTTTCAGTAAGTTTTCTTATTACCTTAAAACCACCGGAATGAGATTTGACCACCGAAGTGACGGAAATCTGATTAGAATTGGGATATAAGATTTAGGCCAGAGGCCAAGCGCTGGGACCTGAGGTCACTCACCGCTGAAAAGAAAACGGAGAGTAAAAGAGGTTGTAAAGGTGTAACAAGAGGAAAACCTCGCAGCTGGTTTATGAAACAATTGTTAGGAGAGGGTGGAAGGTATGATAGAAGAGAGAATATGAACGGAAGTGTAGTAAAAGGAGTGAAAGAAGTTGCGACTAGGGGTCGATGGGACGCTGCAAAGATCCCTATAATGCCTACAGAGCACCGCCTGAGGTTCACTGGCACTAACCCCTACCGGGAGGAATTTTGAATACCCAGTACTGAGATGTGCGCCAGGAATTACTTTATTATAGTAAGTTTCCAAGTAAAAGGTTCAGAATCGTACAGATTCCTTGAGCCACGATAAATGACAGAGGTTTGAAATGGAAGACAAGGTCCTGTAATGAAAAACCAGTCAATTTTTGTGGATATTTGTGGATACTGTCAAAATCAGACCTATGTGCTAAGCCACGTATGACAATACTGTTGTTTCTACGAAGGAGGATACTGCGATACAGTTAAAATATATTCTCCAGTAGCGGTAAATTCATCTTACCCAACGTTTATTATTCACTGACAAAATATTTCCTTAGTTCACGTAATTTATAACAGTATTTTAATTACAAAATTCGATTATCTCATCTCCCTTCCTGCTACTCTGTGATGATTCTTACTTAACCTCTCTCTTCTCTCTCTCTCTCTCTCTCTCTCTCTTCTCTCTCTCTCACCACCCCCCACCATTGATTGACCAGATCAATGTTTGTCAGTATGAAGGGATATATGAAAATTCGTAACAATTTTTTTTCTCTCGAAATAATTAATAAAGAAACATATCATCTAATAAATTCTCTCACACTCTCTCTCTCTTTCCATCTCCAATTTTAAATTCGCTCCACTTCCCCCCCCCCAACTCCCCTTAATCTCCACTTGTTCCTCGAACTTCCCGAGGGAGTGTCAAGACCTTCCTCGGCCAAGGAATTTAGGAAGTCGTTAAATTTAATTCCTGGCTATCCACAAAGGTCGCAGCCTCTCTCAAATAGCTCTGGCGAGAACGGCAGCGGCGGCTGTTGTAGATGGGAGTGACCGAGGTGAGAGATGGCTGACGGGGGTTGGCCGAGCGTCCGCGCAGAAGAAGGATGGAAAGGGCAGTTAGAGCAACGTCCTGGAAGGTGGAAAACATGCGAAGGGTCTGAATGAGTGGGAGGGAGCGAGTGGGAGAAATTGCAGCCTAGTATATCTAGCTCTTAAGGCAGTAAAGAACAAACCCAACAGACCATTAAGTCAGAGAAAAAGAAAATCACAAATGGTGGCAGCGGAAAAGTCTCTCTCCCCTCGCCGGGGTGTCTGCAACGAAGAAAAAAATTGTTTACCCACCCAGATGTTGTTCATGACATTAAGTGAATTTTTACCGTGAAAACACACAGAAACACGCGCATACACACACATATATAATATGTATATATATATACATATATATATATATGTTTATATATACATATATATACATAATATATATATATATATATATATATATATATATATATATATATATATATATATAGGTACAGAAGAGAGAGAGAGAGAGAGATGTATCCGTTTATTTTCTGAGGAAGTGGTACTAGGTTTCAACCCTCACGATCTTTGCAAGCCTTTTTGAAAGTGGTTACTAGGGCCATGTCTTTCTTTATCTACCGCTCTTGATAGTAACCATTTACAGCTGGGTTCGCCGACAAGGGCAAGCCTGAATTGACCTACTTGGCAATTGCAGGCAAACTATTCAATTTGACTCCTTCTTTAAATACTTTACGACACCCCGAGAACACAGAACCTAAACAAAAAGATCAGGTAGTACTCCACAGGTTTTTGAGGGATCCATCTACATGAATGTACTTCTAATCTGTGTTCAGCGGCTACACCTGTATTTCAGTGTGATGGTCCCGAGTTCATGTTCCGCTCATGGCTTGATATATTTCACTGTAGCTATGGTTTTGGCGGAGTCGGGTGGGAGGTTGCACATAGGTCTACCTGCTGAGTCATCAGCAACCACTACCTAATTTCCCTTATTCCTAACGTGCGGAGAGGGGCGTAGGCATTGATTTCCAATGTATGGTTGGTCTTAAGGGTTACTCCTGTATATAAGTCTGGATTAGAAAGCATCATTGATAATTATAGGCCCATAGTTTTACCCGTGGCTTCAAAAATCTTTGAAAGGTTAACTCTAGACAGGATGAACAGCTTTATTGAAAAGTACTCTATTCTTAATAATTTTCAATATGGCTTCCACAAGAATAGAAGTGCTACACAGGCCATTACTAAATTTCTCTCTATTGCAACATAGGCTTATCAAGAGAAGAGTTAGTTCCACGCTGGACGAGTGGTTTTCGAGCTGGGCTGCCAATCCGGCGGTCCCAGGTTCGATTCCCAGCTCGGTCAACGCGGAATCAGAGAAATTTATTTCTGGTGATAGAAGTTCATTTCTCGATTTAGTGTGGTTCGGATCCCACAATAAGCTGTAGGTCCCGTTGCTAGGTAACCAATTGGTTCCTAGCCACGTAAAAATATCTAATCCTTCGGGCCAGCCCTAGGAGAGCTGTTAATCAGCTCAGTGGTCTGGTAAAAACTAAGATATACTTAACTTAAGAGAAGAGTTTCTGTGTCTGCTTCTTCCTTGACTTGAGAAAGGCATTTGACACTGTGTCACACAAAATACTTTTGGATAAACTACAGCATTACGGGTTTCGTGGCCAATTTCATCTATACCTGAGATCATACTTTGCTAACAGAAGGCAGTTTGTAAGCGTAAATGGTCTTGATTCTGATGTTAAAGTGATTACATGTGGTGTGCCTCAAGGGTCTATACTTGGTCCTCTTTGTTTTAATATTTTTATAAATGACCTACCTAATGCAGTGCAGGCCGAAACAATTTTATTTGCGGATGATGCTGCTTTTCTGCTGGTATCCCATTCATTCACCGAGCTTATGAATAAAATTAGGAATTTGTTTAGTGAACTTGAGGTATACTTAATAGCAAATATGCTAACTCCTAATACTAGTAAGAGTAAGTTGATGTTTGTCCTGACCAGGCCTCCCCAGGAACTTCTTGCCCTATCTTTCGCTGATGGCATTATTGAATGGGTAACGGACTTCAAATACTTAGGCTTGACTATCACTAATACCTTGACATTTTACAAAACACATAAACAATGTCTCACTTAATGTCAGCCGTATAACTGGAGCAATTATTAGTACTCGTGATTTCGTGCCGACTGACATATTGCTTAAACTATATTATGCTCTAGTGCTTCCCTACTTGAATAACCACCTCTTAATATGGGGCTCGGCACCTGTTACTATGCTTAAGAGATTGAAGGTACGTGTCAACAACTTGTTAAGAATAATTCTGGGAGTCAGATATGAGGATGGAAGACCGGTGATGGGCACATCGGAACTATATACACGTTTGCAGATACTAAACATAAGTAGCATGTATAAACTAAGCTTATTCAAGTTCTTGAGGAGACTGCTTATGAGTGAGCTGCCTTACTTATACGATCTTTTGTTACGCCCCAACTTGAGTTCCCATGAATAGGCTACTACTATGAGATTCAGGGTCTCTGTACACGGTTTTTTGGACTTTGCTCCTTGTCAAAGCATCGGATGTAGCTGAAAGTTGACATATGTATATTTTACAACCACACACAAATTTTGTCAGCATTATCAATAACCTAAACCCGATAGTTTTAATTTTTTTTTATAGAGTAAAAATGCTCTAGCCGACGCCATGGCCAATGATTACGAGCCTAAGAGTCGAAAAACATTCATTACGTAAGCAAGGTAAACAAAACCACCTTTTGACTAAATGTTGCCCCGCCCATCCACCAGACAGAAATTCCATCGGCTCTGAAACCCAAAGACTTTATGAATGGCGGAACGATACATAGATGTGGGTGGGGTATCATTGCTAGCGTAGTAATACTACTGTAGCAGTAGTGCCGCAACAGTATAGCAGTAATATACATGAATTAAACGTTTAAACCAACTGCTGGGATCCTTGAGGATCATTTAGCACTTCTTACAACTACTCGAGAAATTAGTTTTATAGCCAGAAGTTAAATTTTCTAATCCAACAATGCCCATGGTAGCCTTCAGTGTTATCCTGAATTATAACGAGGCGAAAGTGGGTGGAGCCTCATGAAGTCACCATTCTGACGATAATTATTGGTGAAGGTTTAAAGCCAATATACGGTACCGGCTATTTTTTTCAGTAAATAGGTAGATAGCCAATAAATAAAATTGCTTGACATTGGATATAGCAGTTATCAAATCAAGCTTGTCTACTATGTTTTTGATAATTACCAACTATTCCCTACATCTTGTTAATCTGATTGTGACCTATAAGTAGACTGTAATTTCTTTGGAAACTTATTTGGGAGTTAGACTAATAATCGAAGTTTTTTGTATTCATTAACATATTTTTGTTGGTTTGTTCATTATGACAATTATCAGTGGAGAGGTTCCAGAGTTCATAAAGGTGTACTGCTTTGCTTGCTTTATTTAAATTTGTATGTCATTGTTGCCAGAGGTTAGTTCGTCGTTACGTATAGCCAATCATCCATCGAGAAAGAGGGAAGAAATGCTGCCATAAGTTACGTAACGAGTGCGTTCGAAACCTTTTCTCTGAGTAAGTGGCCCGTCTTCAAAAAAAGGTCACTTTTACATTACAAGTACCAAATTTATTCAACCTACGTAGTGCAGAATACACTTAAAATTTATGTGTTGATATAATATGTATTCTGAATAAGCGTTATATTTATGAAATTGCATAGATAAAAAGTATTGCGAAAAAACCGTGTTACAGAGGCCCTGAACTCATAGTAGGGGGCCGTGGTTATCATACACCGATCATACGTACGGAGGTTGAAAGGAGATTCCTCCACTATCAGCTGATTGGGCTTAACAATGAACTTGACAGAAAACTTTAGAAGATTCCTTTTATATTTCTCTCAGAAATTACAAAAAACTGTTACTTGCACAACAGTAGGTATTTTAAGTAGTGTTGAACTGTGCTTTTAAAGACTCCTTTAGTTACCCAGGTATTTTTTATTCCTTGGAACACAAGCTAAGACGGGGTGTTGTGTTATTTTATTGGCATGTATATGTCTCTGTTTTAGCTTGTAAGTCTGTATAACTTTTATGTAAAACCAGTAAACTTGCCTTATGTTATCGCCATATAAGCATTAAATTGCTTCGGCGAATTTTCTGCTTATACTATGAATTTGTAACAAATAAGGACAAACAAATATACTATACTATACTATACTATTGTATGACACCGCAATGGCCTGCTGCTTGCTTCGGCTGTTCATGAACGACCTTTAAATGGTCCTCTGATTTCATGAATCCACGGATAATTGTCAGAAAATACTTTTTTCTTTAATTAACGATAAAAGTTGGGCTCCCATAGAGTTATACTTCTGAATTTTACCATATTGTTAGGATGTAGTTTGACCATGCCTATGCACGTTAACAATAGAGATTTGGGCAGCAGATGTTGAAACTGTCATGTATTTGGCGGGCAAAATATGTTAGACAGGTCAGACGCACGAAATTTTTTTCCCTCTAAATCCGTCAAGATTGGTGGTAAATGCGGATAATTCACGTGACGTAAGGTCTTGCGTGGTCTGTGCCGCCTTCCGAATGGATGAAGATATATTTTTTTCCCAGTTAATAAATTTTTCATAATCATCTTTTCCTGAATCTCCGATACGATACGTTCTAAGGCAAAGAGGGCGAAACACTCACCGACTCACCGTAAAAAAAAAAAAGTGACGAAAGTAACCAGTAATACTGTTAGTAGTGGTGATAGTTTCAAGTGTGAGTTTGATCCTCCCCGACACTCGTTATTTTACGTGCTTTTGTGTTTGTTCGCTCTTGTTTCATCGTGACGCCTCGTGTTAGTTGACATCAATTGTTTCTTGAAATTAATGGATGACACATAGAATTATAAAAAGAAGGCTCCAAGAGTAAAAAGAAACAATTTGCACTGCTATTCGTAGAGGTGGTTCGGTTTCGTGATGGAGATCGTGGCAGTGATAGACAAACGCACGTATTAACTGCTAAACAGAAGTCTTAAGCTGTTTCGTATATTGAACTTATGAGAAAGTGAATTGGTGCAACTGTAGAAGTTGGTAGGGACAAGTGTTGGTTATCAATGCAAAACATGCAGTTACATGTGTGGACTATGTGGCTACTGTTTGCCAGCGTTAAAACCGAGTTGGTTACTGCAGCTTTGCGGGTAATAAATGTGCGGAAACGATCTTGAACGGGGACAAAAGTTTTAAGGAAGTAAATATTGGCAAAAAAAAAAAAAAAAAAAAAAAAAAAAAAAAAAAAAAAAAAAAAACAGTGAAAAACACCACTACGGGAAACCATATACTACAGCCAACACAATGGTAGTACAGTAATTGTGGATTTTTTTTCCTTGTGCAATATGCTACAAAATTTGCAACGGCTGAAATGAAGTATTTCAGGGGAAGCGATATAAAAAAAAAAATGCTTTCTAATGTTTTGGTTAGTAAACAGCAATTTACTCATGAAAATGTTCTTCCCCGTAAATATTTTAGTTTGTGTTCCCCGAACTATATTTGCAGGTTTCTCAAAGCTATAGTCGGTGTTAGCAGGAAGACATAAGAAGATAAGGTGAGTTACCCTTAGTCTATTTTTTTCAACTCTGCGTGCAAATCACAAGGTGCCCCCTCATTGGTACAGGCCGCTGGGCAAGCCAGTAATTTCTTCCCTTTTGCATGTGGCAACAGTTAAGCGGGAGTTTTCACGAATTTGTGACACTTCATGGGGTTTTCGGGATCTAGTACGTTATTTCCATGGAGATATGTGTTAATTATGGATGCTGTAACAGAAAGGGACAATGTTCGAAGTGAAAAGGCTACCTATGTCGTTCCCTCAAGATCCCGAGATGTGTAGGAGGTGGGTTAACATCTGCAGAAGTGACCATATAAGCACCAAAAACGCAAGTGTGTTCGGTTCATTTTTAAGAAACCTCAGGCATGAATTGCTCAACTACTACCCTGCAAATGCAAGAAAACTGAAGGATGATACCATACCAAACCAACGTTTACCACTGCATGACAGCGCCATTGCTGATTCAGGTATTTAACATCTTGACTGAGGTTTAGTATATTACCTTTAAAATTGTGGATAAACATTTTAACTATTGGCTTATATGAATACTTTTATCATTTAAAGTTCATAAATATATCTTCCGCTCGATTCCAAATACAAATAAACCATATTTAGCTGGTCACGAGTGAAAAGTCTTTAGTTAGGCCTAGACCTATGCGTAGTTAAGAATGACTGCATAGGGGATATACAAGTCAACACGAAAGAGAGATAAATAAATGCGGAGGGGATATGCTAGTCAATGCTAGAGATGGAGACACGAACATTTCATTAAAATTGTTTTCATGTGCAGCAATGGGCCCATGATTAGTCGACCAAAGGAAGGGGGACAGTTATTTTCGTGAGATAGACTAAGAGGAGAGCTTTCTTGCATAACTGAACGAAACCATAGGTTTATAAGGATAATTCTAGCAATTAAAGAGCATATAAAGTATATAATATCTTCCATAGTATTCCTAATGCAAAAAAAAAGGATATTCACTGGTTAAGATTGATAAAATTGTAATTATGCCTAGACCTATGTATGTTGAGAATGACTGCAATGAGAAAATGCTAGTCAACAAGAAAGCTAGAGAGGGCATAATTTTATCAATTTTTTATGTGTATGAAATAGCCAGTTATATGTTTGATAAAGGAAGGGGAAGATAACGAGAGAGAGAGAGAGAGAGAGAGAGGAGAGAGAGAGAGAGAGAGAGAGAGAGAAATTTCTTGCACAAGAATAAGCTTACTTTGATCAGGGTGTTAGGATGATAAAAATAACTAATTATAATTATATATATATATATATATATATATATATATATATATATATATATATATATATAATTTAGCCTTTATGATTATCTTCCCATTATCTGCGGTACTTATAAAATGCATATAACGATCGCTATCAAAAGAAATACGTACTGTGCAATGAGGTCTTTTGCTATACAACAGTTTCATACATTCTACAGAATGTTTGCTTAATATTATATGGCCTGTTAGTACGGGAAATTTTACTTTGTAGAGTTGGATAATTTCCTCCCCCTCCCCCTCCCCATTTTACCCCTTCCCCCTTTTCCCTTTAACCCTTCCCATTCCCCTCCCCCCCCTTCTCCCCCCTCCCCTACCTCCTCTCATCTCCTCCTCCTCTCCTTCTATCCTCCTCCTCCTCGTTCTCCTCCTCCTCCTCCTCCTCCTCCTCCTCCTCCTCCTCCTCCTCCTCCTCCTCCTCCTCCTCCAGGTTGTTCGTATACGTTCGCTAGTATTTCCTAATGGTATTTAGTTTTTATATAATTTACAGCCTCGGTATACTGTTAGTAAAGTAATTCTAATGGACATAATAAATTTATTTTTATTCTTAGTGTTAATACCGTGTGATACATAGTGTCTCCTACCTGTAACCGATGAGATTGGGAATGTGGAAGATGTCATATGGAATTTACTGGAGGGAGAACCAGAATCTTTGAAACAAAGTGAGTAAGTTATTTCGGAGGATTCATAGCACATAAGTTTAGGAATAAGTATCCATCTTCTGTTTCAGCTGGTACAGATGGAACTAGTGAGGATTGGACCTCATATGTAAAGAGAAAAATATTTTCTAAAGCTTCTGTACAATTTCAAAAACATCTGTATCACATTTAAGAATTATTCAAAACTTTCCATGGATAAAGGCTAAAGCCGGGAGTCATGGCAGTATTCAGTACTCTGGATATTTTCAAGGACAAGAATACCGATGTTCCGGAGGATAGAATTAGTTATTTTTTTAGATACAGAATTTAGTTCAGAATGAAAATATTAAACTCAAAAAGGAAATAAGATTTGCAAAGTAACGGTATTCAAAATAAAAAATAAAATAGTTAAGTAATTTTTTATAAACATTTGATAGAATCAAGTTTGTATTTTCTTAAGTGCATTTTCATTTGGTTTCCACTTCCAATGTTCAGTTTGTATTTTATATTTAAGTTTATGAAAAAATAATTATAATAACAAAAACAATCCTATAAACTCAAACTCAAAGAGGCCACAGTAAGTTGTAAAAACGCTCTGCTCCCAAGTTAGCCATGTGACTCGCTGAGCAGTCATTCTCCCGGCACCCTGTTCGGTAACTCTCCTTATCTTCTTACATTTTGGTTAGCAGATCTGTTATCGAAATATTGTCGTTAATAAATATTGTGTCATGACAACGCTGTGATGATATAGGCTGCTGATTGGCTTAATTAATACCATAGTTCTATCATTCAACTGCTCATCAAAAATTTATGGCCCGCTCTGTGAGCAAGAGCCCGTACAGGTATAAAACCAGCTCAATCAGAAACAATGACAACAGCATCGGCTTAATTTCGTTCGATTCAAATATACTCAAATAGACTTAAAATTCTTATCAATGTACATATATGTATGACACGGATTAACACTAAAAATTCGTTTAAATGATACATACACGTAATTCTGAGTAATAGCCATCAGAAACCAAGCAGACACACTTTGAGTTCTGCGAAAGTTTCCTTTTCATTATACTAATCCCGACATTCAGCATATGATGCTATATGAGCGGCGGCCCATGAAACACCCAGGGCCCGTTGGTGGCCTGTGATATTGGCAGACACACGATCATGACTAACTTAATCTTAAATAAAATAAAACCTACTGAGGCTAGAGGGCTTCAATTTGGTATGTTTGATGACTGGATGGTGGATGATCCTTTAGCCTGAGTAGTTTTTAAGATCTGAGGGCGGACAAAGCTATCTCAATAGTTTTCTTTAACAGAAAACTAAAAACTCTCCATTATAATAGTTTTGTAATACTTCCCACGTTGCCATAATCTCCCGAAAACCATACATCGTTGCCATCGTCTTTATTCTTTGCCATCACTATCAATGGCCTAATGGGGCGGTTATCTTGACGAGTACTCCTACTCCAGCTATTGTTATCGAAATCATCATCTCTGCTAAACCCTTTTCCAAATCTTCGCTCACTTTGCCTTCCTCTCGACCTCTACCCCTAATCCCAGTAGGGGGATAGTGCCATCAGTGCATTTCACATGGTGCACTGTAGACTTTAAGTTTCTTTGCAGCGTTCCCTTCGGCCCCTAGCTGCAACCCCTTTCATTCTAATTACTATACCTCTGTTCATAGTCTCTTCTATCTTACTTTCCATCCTCTCCTAACAGTAGTTGTTTCATAGCGCAACTGCGAGGTTTTCCTCTTGTTATACCTTTAAAACCTTTTAGTATTAATTTCCCTTTGGCCTACATTTAAATATTCCATTCCATTCCATTGTATCCTTAACAGGTTCCACCCATCTTAGACTCGATCATAATAGTATTCTTTATCCCTCCTAAACCAGAAGTGTTCATTTACTGTGTCCATTCATTCTCTACTCCCTCCAGAACTTTCAGCCTCTAATTTTTCATTACTGTTTCACCAAGACCAGAAAGAATTGGATATTCACTGTCGATTATTTCGATAGCCAAATTTTATTATTTTGAATGAGTTCTGGTTGCCAGCTCTTATCCGGTTCAGCAAACCCCACACAACGAAAAAGCGGAAAAGCCATTGGCTAATTATAAGCTTTTGCTTCCGGTCTGATATTTAAGATGTTTAGCAACGTAAGTAGCATAGCTTGTTCTAGTAGGTACATCCATTTAATTTCTGTCCGTTCATTTGTTGTCAGATAAACTTGCACTGATATGTTATCCAGTGACATTTCCGAAGACACTTTTATGTGTAGAACTATTTACTGGCACCACTGTATCGTTAGATTCTTAAGGGTGACATATTTTTATTGAATTTTTTATGTTTTTGTATAACTCCTCCCAAAAGAATGATTGTGAATGTTTATATTTTTGTAAAACTCCTCCCAAAAGGATGATTGTGTTTTCCTTCTCAATGACGCTCCAAAAGGTAAGAGTCTCCTTCATAGGTGGTAAAGAGCTGATTTCGCAGAATGGGGCTTTATGATTGATTTTGCGAGTTGCTGTGACCAATTTATCCAAAACAGTCTTGCAGCATTGCAGGATCTGTGGAAAGTTATCCAAGAACTTCCTTCTGCAGTGTAATATCATGATGTAATTTATATAGCAATAAGAGGAAAGAGACAAACTGATGATACCTGTTCATTTCCAAGAATGCATTAAAAGACAAGGCAACATTGAGACAAAAAGTATTTGTATTATCGTATCGTAAAGGAGTTTCCTTTACGTTAAATTTAAAATGTAAATGGATAATGACATTAAAAACAAAATATTTTCAGCTTTATGTATTTTCAACACTGAACACATTACCGTTCCATTAACATGTAGCCTTGGGTAAGACAAAAATGATATAGTGTTATTTTCCTCAGAACATGTGAACACCTGGTGTTGGTCATATATATAAACTAGAAAATGTGTGTCTGTTTGTTTGTTTGTATGTATGAACGCTATACAAATCCACATTTCTTGACTAATTTTGATGACATTTTAAATATAAGTCAATATCAAACCGAGAAGGTCATTGTGAAAACATGATTAAAATCGGACCATTGGTAGGATAAGGCGTGGTGTGGGAAGAGGGTGAAATGTAAAAATTACCAAAAACAATATATTTTAGTGTCTAATCCATAGTTTTCAAGGTTGCTTAAGGATAATAGTGACACCCCTAATGCCCTTTAAGTCCAAGTTCAGCCCCAATAGGAAGGGGAGTGATAAGGGGGTGGGAAGGGGTTAAGGTGAAAATAACCAAAAACTACAGATATTACTGTCTAATCCATAGTTTTTGAGGTTGCACAGATGATTAGTGGCACTCCCAATGCCCTCTATGTCCAAGTTCAGCCCTCATAGAAGGGGATGGGAAGGGGTGATGTTTAAAAACAACACAAAAAATGACACATATTAGTGTCTATCTAATCCATAGTTTTTGAGGTGACTGAGATGAATAATGACACTCCTTATGCCCTTCAAGTCCAAGTTCAGGCCGATAGGAAGGAGGGTGAGAAGAGGTAGAAATCTCGACACCTCACAACTAAGGTTACAGAATGGACCAACTATTGGCGCCTTCTATACACTCCTTGACATAGGTAATGGCGTAATAGGAGCCGATGAGAAAGGCTTCATCGACGTGTCAACTATAGGTCAGTATGTGAAAGATCCTGAGGAGTTATGTGCAAAGGTGTATCCTGATCTGTCCACCAATTAATACCAACCTTGAATGTCTGTGTGAACGTGCGGTCCTTTCACCTACCAATGAGACGGAACACTTGACCATTATCTGTGATCACATATTGACCGTGAGGAGAAGTTTTACAGTTCAGTGGACACTGTAACGGACCAAGAACAGGCCACCACATTCACACCTGATTTCTGAACACCAAAAAACTCCCCTAGGCATGCTATCTCACAAACTGTACCTTGAAGTTGGGTGTCCTATCATTTGACTTCGAAACCTAGATGCCCCAACTTTTTGCTGGGGGAAGCGCCTAGTCTCGAAAGGAGTGGACCATCTTGTCATAGAAGCAACTATTATGACTGCCCAAGGAAAAGTGATGTACTACAATAAATGCTATTTTTATGAGATGCAAGAATTATGTTCTTTCATTTGCAATTTTTTTTTACACAGCTAATTCTAAAGTACTCATCTGTACGCAAATGGGAAATTCGTATTATCTTTCGCATTCTTTAAACCGAAAATATGCCCTTTGAATTATACTATATAAAAAAAGTTTATATAGAAATGTAGAATGCATGTATATAGAAACAAAATATTTTTCTATGTATACATATGCCTATGAAAATTTTTTTTAAAAATAAGCTCTATTCTTCCCTAAGCTAACCATTTCATACACATGAATCACAATAAGATTAAAAATATTACGAACAGCCAATAAAATTCGTCCAACGGAATATTTACTAGTATATATTACATATATTTTTCTTGGATACTTGATAGTGAGGACTGGCGTTATATACCATAGTACCGATATATATATATATATACTGGTAACAGTCCGTAATATATATATGAGTGAGAGTGAGTGCTATATATAATATTATATATATCAGTATATTGTATATATATATTATATATATATATATATATATATAAAACCAGTCCTCATTATCAAGTATCCAATAAAAATATATATAATATATACTAGTAAATATACCCAGTCCGTTGGACAGATTTTATTGGCTATTCGTAAAATTTTTAATTTTATTGTGATTTATGTGTATGAAATGGTTATGTTATGGTAGAATAGAGCTTATTTTTAAAAATTTTATTCGTAGGCATATGTATACATAATACCGTCAGCAATTCTGGTCATTCTCGATGATGTGACTGTAGTTATCTCGGTCGCTGTCTCCTGTGACTTGAAAATGCCTAGTTTTGGTAAATATCTGGTGCGGAATAGTTTCGAGAGAGTCAGGAAATGTCGCCCGAAAAGGAAAGCAGCTGATTGATGTCCCTCCTATTTTCTCTCTTTTTCGAATTCGGTGACAAGTGATATGTCGGTTTTTGTTTTACCATTTATTTTTGACCCAGTTTGAATGACTTCGCTTTTTTATTTTCTGCGTCTATATTCTTTTTTTGGAGGTTGCAACAGTCAGTTTTGTTTTCTTCAGCCTTGAGGTTTGTAAGGAAATTGGTTTCTTTTCCTTTGGACTTTGAAAGTGTGCCTGAATAATTTGTTGTCGCCAGTCTAGCAAAATGAAAATACCTTGACAGAGTTTTTCAACTGTGTTCACAATCTACAATGTGATTACACAAATTGCTAAAAAGAAAATAAAGAAGACAAAACAGATGTAAAACCTTCACTCCAGAAGAAAACCAAATTATAACGCATTTTATCCTATTATATATATATATATATATATATATATATATATATATATATATATATATATATATATATATATATATATAGACACACACACACACACACACACACACACA
>NC_061100.1:45700493-45707993 GCF_015104395.2 Macrobrachium nipponense
CGAAAAAGAGAGAGAAAATAGGAGGGACATCAATCAGCTGCTTTCCTTTTCGGGCGACATTTCCTGACTCTCTCGAAACTATTCCGCACCAGATATGTACCAAAACTAGGCATTTTCAAGTCACAGGAGACAGCGACCGAGATAGCTACAGTCACATCATCGAGAATGACCAGAATTGCTGACGGTATTATTAAGAATGTGAATTGTCAGAACTGACGCCATTGATACTATCTACATAATAATATAATTTACTAAAAATTGTGGATTTTTATTACAAACGACAGTATTGTAAACCAGGATAGAGGCGCTGGCAAAGGTGGTAATCATCTAGCTGACGTGGAAAACATGGCGATACTTTCCTTTTTTTTCAAGTAAAGGACAACAGAAATGTAAATACAAGAATATGCTGTGTCTTTACTTCTTTTGTAATGTTGCATTGCGAATTTCTCCCAGTGGCTTAAAATCTTACCTTTTGAATTCACGTCGTTTTTTTCCCGATTAATGTTGTATGATGCAGTATCGAAGATGAATGAAAATTGCATCAAAAGTTAATAGACTGAATGTGCAATGCTGTTATAAATGATGGAAGCGGAAACGTTTAAATATGTAAATGCTTTACCGTTTTCAGAGGAAAAATGAAAATGGAAGGCAATTTTTCCGCAGCATTTGCAAATGGAATGTAGTACCTCACCTCTGATATTAAACAACGAAAAGGAGAGTTCCTGAAGACGAATCACCTCGTTTCCAATAATACCGTCGTTACATTGATGGTATGTTTCTTGCCACTTAAGTCTTGCAACATTAGCTTCGTGCTTTTTTGTGCTAATGAGCACTCGTGAACGATGTTTGTCAACAAAGTACATACAAAAGAAAATGATTGTAAATGCGTGCGTGAATGATGACAGCGAAGCTCCTAGAAGTTATAAAAGGAGCGTGACTTACTCCCAGACCGACAGAGAATTTAAGCAATATTCTTCAAGTCATTTGTTCACTCAATCATTCAAACGGAAAACAAAAGTATAGGAGTCGTAGATAAAGCTTCGCAAGGAAAGATGGAAAAGTAATGAGTAAACTATGACTGAGAAATAACGAGGAAAAACAAGGTAGAAAAGTAAGGACAAATAAGGTCATATCAAAGCAAAATGAATGAAACAAATACCTATAACATATTTGTTCCTAGGGCCACCTATGGATATGTGGCGGTGGGTACGATTATTCTCACCAAGTGTGGATTGGTAATCGGAAATTGTCTCGTACATTGGGATGCGAACAACAGCTTTATCAAGGCGCTTAACGACCCACTTAGCCGACGGAGGTATTGAAAAGCACACGAGAAATGCGCCGTAGGTTACGCTGACGAAGGAAACGCTAGTTAACAGGTATGCCAGAATGGTGTCCCGGATAAGGAATTGCAGTTCCTAGAAGCCCGCTAGTAAAATTCGAATAAATGATCGGGTAGGTGTTATTTATGTAGGCCTTCCCACTTCACGAATGAAGTGTGAAGTATAGTATGTTCCTCTAAGTTTTTTTTTCTTTTTTCCTAATGAGGCACAAATTTTTTTATTGTTTCAAATATTTGAATAGTTATTTTCCTGGCGTTTAAAAAGGTCTAGTAATACTGTTTTTGCCTACACATTTATAAATCTCTTTTTAAACATTTTTCATTGCCATAGATTATCCTTTTATTACATTGTTCACAATTTCTTGGGTCTTTTGAGTAACAAAGTAACCAAGTCATATAACTTACTTTTACCTTGAAATACACCACTTACCGATTATGCCATCTGCTCACCTAGCTAATCAACATTCAGAAACCTGTATATACACGTTTGATTGTAGCTCTTACCTTTGTTTTTTCTTATTTATGATGGCTCAGGTAGAAAAGAAAATGTAACTTGAATAAACGCAGCCTCTGGATAAATTTGAAGCCTTATTATGACAGCTACTTGCACAGTATCGTATTAAAATATCAGTAAGAAAACTGATAAATGATAACATTATCTTCTGCGATATATATTACAGAGACAATCTACTGTGAATATTCATACATACAAACAAATATATATATATATATATATATATATATATATATATATATATATATATATATATATAGTATGTATGTAATGGATGTTAGGTCCAAAGTAAGTTTCACTTCAGAACCTTATTAGGTCTCTGCTTTTTACCCAGACTGCAACCAACTGCAGTCAACTTACCACTAGGTGCAGGCTTGTATTGCCCTATCTTTGACAGGGGAAAGTAATTATTGTTTCGCTTGTGTCTACGAAGGCCCCCAATTCCTCCCCACCCACCAAACCCATAACCCTTTTCAGGCTTCCGGTCTCCTGTTGGTGGAATGTGGCAGTAACTGTCCGTCCTTGCTCGGTATTTGACGCAAGGTCTCCCCCCAGTGATGTGGGCCCCTGACATTATATTTTGTATGAGTTTGTGTGCGCGCGCACGCATGACATTATAGCTGGCTGGGTATTTATACGAGTTTTTGCTGGTTATTCGTACGTGTGAATGCACCTGCGGGTGGTGTGCGCACAAATTGTTCTGAAACAGAAACAGACGTAACTCCTCAGTAACGATTCCGTGTGACATTCAATTCAGCGATACACGCGAAATATGCAAAGCTTCATCGCAGGCATGAAAGCCCGCCGCAAAATGCCTGCAACCTTCGACCTCTTTTGTAACTGATGCCTGCAATCTGGTGGACATTTTAATCATCGTAAAATTAAGTCCGCATTCATGTATCCTCTGTTACCTTTATCGGTAATAAATGCCACGCCAGGTACCTCAGTGGCGAAGTGAAAAACTAAAGCAATTAATCCTTTACTCTTCCAATAAGTAGAGAATTCGATACTAGTTGCCGTCTAGTTATTTTGTTTTATTTTCAGCAATTTATATATTGCTTCACTGTTTCACGAAGAAATGAATACTGGAAAATAAATATCGCCAAACTCATCATCAAATCATTCTTCCGTGAAATAGGAAAACTTCCTAACAAAGCTAAATTATTATGGAAATTCTTGCCATTTTTATTACTTTTGATGCAAATTTGATGAAGCAATAGGTAAAAGAAGGAACTATATTAAAGCATGATTCCTTCATTCATCTGGTATTTTTCAGTCTTGTGTTTTAGTTTTAATAAAAGACCCGTTTATATAAATGCATGGAAGTAATTATTATCTATTATTATATGGAAATGGGAAAACAGAGGGAGTGAAGAAAGGAAATAGGTATGCGTAGGTTCAGTAAGGTGTTACATTTAAACTATAAACCTGACATTTTCGGAAGTAACGTGAACCCTGAAAATGTTAGCTAAACCTTAAATAAAAGAAAAAAAGAGAGAGAAAGGGAAATTGCGTAACTGTTGAAATACTGAAGCATACAAAGATTAATATGAAAGAATCTGTTCTCGTCTCCCCTGTTTGCCATTGTCCTAAGTAAATCCATCCAGAGGCTAAAATGATTTATTATTAACTTACCAGATTCTAAGCAAAGAGATTTCTTACCTAACTACAGTTTATACATATTGACGAAGATTTAGTAATTAAAACTTATATTGATCTTGCAGAGAATATAAATAAATTGCAACTAATTTGTAATTTACCGCGTTTGATAAAAAGTATTCTTTCATTTACGTTAGAGTTTCTACCCACAGTATTATCCTTCTCAGTTTGAAATTTAACACTACTCAGTAAATATTACAATGCGCCTATACAACATGGGTTAAAAGTATTTGGGCACTGTAAAGAATTGTTCTAAATGACTCGTAAATATTAGTAGAACGAGGTCCTCAGGGGAAGCCCATGACCATGCCATCTATTTGCTTGTAAACTTTGACATTAAAAATAAGATGCGTATCTCTGACCGAAAGTTCCAAGAGTTTTTTTTTTCTGGTAAAACCGTGGTAAAGGGTATTCGGGGCAGGGAATAATTTTCCGAGGATAATGGCAATGGTATCGAAAACAGGGACGTTTGTAAATAGGGACCGAACATCAAAACTAACCATAAATGTATGTGAATTTTGCTCGAGAATACCAGGGACAAAAGAAGAATTTTGTTGGGTAAAACGGTTACTCGTGATATAACTGAGAAGAGGAAGAAGGTACAAGTTCGCTGTTTCAAAATTAGGCGAGTTTTAAGCGGCAAGTATTAGCCGAAAGGGAATGTCATGATTGTGAACTTCAGGGGATTCTCGTGTAATAGCCGTTTAAAAATTACACATTTGAATGAAGTTTTCTGCACAATCGCGTCTGATGAAAATTGAGTTTTCCCTTTACCTTATGCTCTAATTTACCTAGAATGATGGTCCCGGTGTCTATACATACATTTTTGGATCCAAGAAAAGTCTTGCCGAATCACATTTCTATGGTGATTTACGCTCTATGCCTAGTGTTCTGTGTGAAATTTCATATTTGTGCCGTAAGATTTCAAGTAATTTACACTTCAATTAGGAAACAAAGTCCCATTCTATCACATGGAAATTTCACTGTAATCAAAGATCAGACATCATAGACGGCAAACGCCAATTTACAGATTTTTCAAAAAACTTGCACAATTTTCTCTGAACATGATATGCGTAGATTTAAAGCTTCAATTGTGGAAATTATATGTTCACACAAAGACTTTCTTCTTGAAGGCTACAGTCACAAAATCTAGTGCAAAGGACACCTTTCCATTTGCAGGAACAGGAAGCCCTTGTACATCTTTACATACGCAGCAAAGTGTGCATTCTTCTGGCAAAGGCTTGTGCCCAACAATAGGAAGTTGCAACACATTATCCAGCACATGTCCAAATGATTTTGGGTCTGGTTTGTCGACAGCAGTTTCACACTCACAAAGCATTTCCTTGGTTACAATGCATGTTCCATGTTCTGAGGATGGGAGCCTTCATTGCTTGACTAGTTGGAGGCAATTCATTGTTTCCCTTGCTGTGAAAATACGAGACCGCATCTCATTCATCGTCTGAACCGTCGTACCTTTCTTGAGAAATTGAACCAGGTATGCCTCAGCTTTTTGGCCTAAAACTCTCAGAACAATTTTTTATATGGCTATTCATGAATGTAATGGACTAAACTCAGCCAAAAATTGCTCTGTTTGCCTTGAGAGCGGCTGGCTTTGTTCCAACTTTACTAGTATAGTCACTTCCAGTCAAATGATGAACTGCAGGTAACATAGAACAGATTGGACCAAGCTGTACAGTCATAGTATGAATAGGTAAGAACCTTGTTGAGTCACCAACACCACATCTGACGCACAATAGCTGGCGACCATTAGCTTGAAGGGTGGAGAAATGAGTAAAAGGAGGATGATGACATCACTGGTGAATGTACTACGACGCAGCCAATGTTATACTTCATGGAATTTGCAACATGCAGAGCAATTGTTTCATCAGCTTCCTCCATGTGGGAATGAAGTTCAGACTTTTCTACTGCTCTTGCATTGATTGTAGACTTGAATGGTTTCTCATGCAACAAGACTTCTAGCTTCAGCTTATCCTTTGAAAACCCCCGGAACATTTTCATATCTACTGAAGAGGTGTTTCCAAGAACTTCACCTAGTTCTATTGGACCTTGTGTTGATTGTCGTTTCCTTTCCCAGTCTTTGATGGAGTCAAGTCTCAGAGCAAATTTGGAAGATCATCTCGCATATTCAATTATTTTCTTGCAGAGATCGTCAAAAGTTTTTAATCTCCGAAGTTTAATCCGTAGAATGATGCCCATAACATCAATAACTACTACAGACTTCAAACTTTGATCCTCGAAATTGGGCTTCTTGTCCTCCTCTGTATGATTCTTTTCAAGCTGTTGTATTAGAGTGCTTTTTTAGAGTTTTCTTCATGAAACCATCTTCGTCAAATAAATACTGTTTCTGGGTGACATCATAAGGTAATACTGATTCCATTGGTATGCCTCTTGCAAGAAAGTAATTGAATATGCGAGACAGTCTTCCAAATTTGCTCTGAAACTTGACAATGTTTTTTACACCAATGATTTTCACTCCATCAAAGACTGGGAAAGGAAATGACGATCAACACAAGGTCCAATAGAACTAAGTGAAGTTCTTGGAGAAACACCTCTTCCAGTGGATATGAACATGTTCTGGGGGTCTTCAAAGAACAAGCTGAAGCTGGCAGTCCTGTTGCATGAGGCAGTAGTTGTTTCTCTGACAAATGCACAGCAAGTGGTGGCTGGTGAAATCAAACACGACAAATCATACAAGTTTGGAATCAATGCAAGAGTAGTGAAAATGTCTGAACTTCATTCCCACATGGAGGAAGCTGATGAAACAATCACTCTGCATGTTGCAAACTCCCTGAAGTATAACACTGGCCGTGTCGTAGTACATTCACCAGACAGTGTTGTCATCATCCTCCTTTTATATAATTTCTCCACCCTTCAAGCTAATGGTCTCCATCAATTGTGGGTCAGATGTGGTGTTGGTGACTCAACAGGGTTCTTACCTATTCATACTATGACTATACAGCTTGGTTCACTGTTTTCTGTTACCTGCAGTGCATCATTTAACTGGAAGTGACTATACCAGCAAAGTTGGAGCAAAACCAGCTGCTCTCAAGTCAAACACAGAGCAATTTTTTGGCTGAGTGGCCACTACATTCATGGGCTAAAATTGTCTGAGAGTTTGGCAAAAGCTGAGGCATACCTGGTTCAATTTCTCAAGAAAGGTACAGCAATTCAGACACTGAATGAGTTAAGCTGGTATCACACTAGTCATTTCTTGCTCTCGGTTTTGGCCAGCATCCAGCCGTTGCTCGCAAGCGAAAGTGTTGTATCGTCACACTGGGACCTCGTGGTTTCGAGGAGCAGTAGGAAAAAGTAAACAAAACTGATCATCATGGCGCCTAGAAATTGTCGGACTGTTGCAAGATGTGCTGCAGTGATGTGTTTTCTCGGAATCTTTCGCTGCTGGAGAAAAAAAAGGCCCAGTGTGAGGCCACCTTTATGGTCTCATTGTATTTTCACAGCAAGGGAAACAATGAATTGCCTCCAACTAGTCAAGCAATGAAGGCTCCCATCCTCAGAACATGAACATGCCTTGTAACTAAAGAAATGCTTTGTGAGTGTGAAACTGCTGTCGACAAACCAGACCCAAAATCATTTGGACATGTGCTGGATAATGAGTTGCTACTTCCTATTGTTGGGCACAAGCCATTGCCAGAAGAATACACACTTTGCTGCGTATGTAAAGATGTACAAGGGCTTCCTGTTCCTGCAAATGGAAAGGTGTCCTTTGCACTAGATTTTGTGACTGTAGCCTTCAAGAAGAAAGTCTTTGTGTGAACATATAATTTCCACAATTGAAGCTTTAAATCTACGCATATCATGTTCAGAGAAAATTGTGCAAGTTTTTTGAAAAATCTGTAAATTGCCGTTTGCCGTCTATGATGCCTGATCTTTGATTACAGTGAAATTTCCATGTGATAGAATGGGACTTTCTTTCCTAATTGAAGTGTAAATTACTTGAAATCTT
>NC_061100.1:45712993-45727993 GCF_015104395.2 Macrobrachium nipponense
AAGTGAAGTGTGACATAAATTGTTAAATTGTAAATTGCCAGAATCTGAGTTAATTTCCCGGCACCCTCATTGGAACTCCTAGATTCCTTATTTAGGCACCTCATTCCAGTATTGGCTTCCCCCATACACCCTCTCCTTACGGTGCTCTTTGAAACGGGCTTCAGTTGTGTTTTCTTCAAGAATATCCTACTAACTGCTTTTTTTTCCTCTTATAGTGAGGGACTATAGTATTCTGTCCAAGTTATGCTAACCATTCTTCTGATATGTTTTTCTATTTGTAAAATTATACAGTTAATTAAGTTATAACCCAGAGTTTACCTAATCACTCCCCTTTTGAAGCAGGCCTTCAGCCATATTTAATGAATATGCTTTTGTTAAGAAATTGACAGTCTTGTGAAAACAAACTTGTTAAAAAATCCACAATTATATATAATGTGTTTTACATAGAAATATATTTTGATATATAATTGTGGATTATTTAATGAATATGCTTTTATCTGACCTCAATCCCAGAGTTTGATGTTTTGCATTTTCCAAGGTGAGTTGCGTGGATCTTCAGTTTAATCCATTTATTAACTTAGATCCCCAGGCAAATTCATATCAATATATATATATATATATATATATATATATATATATATATATATATATATATATAAAGAGAGAGAGAGAGAGAGGAGATAGATATATAAATATATATATATATATATAAAGATATACATAAATATATTATAATTATATATATATATATATAATTTTATAATTTATGGGGCAAAATATTTTTAATTTGAGGCTGCAATGAAATCTTCCCTTAACTTTAGTCATTATTCGGTACAGATATTGCAAGACGTAAACTTGCTACCCTAAGTATATATAACTTCTGGGTGCAAAGTCTCAAGATTGGCCTGTTTAAGTCATTGTTGTTAATGATATAATTGAATAGTTGTGTTCGTGTGCCAGCGTGCTTATGTACGAATTTGATGTTTCCTTGTATCAATGATATCGTTATCTCCGCTATATGAGAAGTTATTTACAAGTGGGTAATTTACCCTTAGAATCCACATTCACTTGACACGAAACAGTTAACAAATGTAATGCTGCTCCCAATTAAACGTGGAACTAACGAGTATCACTAACTCTTGTTGATGACTTGGTATCTACTTGGCCAGTCATGTGCGTGCGTTAGTACTGTACAACTGTTCTTGGTCTGAGGGTCAATCTCAAATGTAATTACTTTTGTTGAAATAAATAGAGTATATACCCCTTTAATTTTGATCTTTTTGTTGATAAAACTGAGTTGCTTTTGTAATCTTTATTTTTTGATTAATGCTGTTAGCTAGAAAATGACTTTCTTTAAAAGTAAAATCTCTCAATCCTTTGGTCTGTTTTTTACCCTCGTCCGCCGCCCCCCCCCCCCCCCCCCCCAACCCCCCGCCGCCCCCACGCGTGCGCACACGCACATGCGATTCAGATCTCATTGACAAAGTTTTCATTCAACCAACGCTTAAGAGGATTAAAGGAAGATTATGAGCGGGAGTGACCTAAATTGGCTTATCTGTGGATGGATCTCTTGGTATAAATACCACCTTTTCTGTAACTCTTCTCATTCATCTACCTGAATAGGGAGACAGCAGTCTCTGAAATATAGTATTTTCTCTTTATATTTTGGAGTTTTTATGGGCTCCTTTTATTAGATGGAATTCTGTTGTAACAAAGATACCATTTTTTACCCAGACACCAGACACAAATCACCACACACAACACACACAGCACACACATATATACTATATATATATATCTATATATAATTATATATTATCAGTAGATTGATATGTATATATATATATATAAATATATATATTATATATATATATTATATACTATATATATATATATATATATATTATTAATATGTAATTTTTATCACCATACCATTGATTCATATCACAAGCATTAAGCTAAAAAATGTCCTTTGATATCCGATTGCTCTACCATGGAAATATATATTATCATATATATATATATGTATATATATATATATATATATATATATATATATATATATATATATATATATATTATATATATATATATATATATATAATATATATATATATATATATATGAATTTTATCACATCACCATGATTCATATACAAGCATTAAGCTAAAAAATGTCCTTTGATATCCAATTCGCTCTACCATGGAAATATATATTATCATATATATATGTTAACCGAAAGGGAATTTTTTTTCTTTTTTTTTTCATAATAAGTTCGTCGACTCATGGGATCGAACCAGCGAAAATACCAGATCTCAGGACTGCAGTGACCGGCCTTAGACCACACGATCTTTCCGGCGGTTTGATCCCACGAGACGACGAACTTATTATCAACCAAAAAATTCCCCTTCGCTTAACATATATGATAAAATATCATTTCCATGGTAGAGCGAATTGGATATTAAAGGACATTTTTAGCTTAATGCTTTTACGTATATGAATAAAAAAAATTATCTAAGCCTTCTGAGATGTAATCTGTTACTAGCGAATTTATTTGTTGAGATTCCACGTTCTTTGAGGAATAAAAGATGGTGATGATGTGCTTATATGGAGAAGATGATTATTAATCGAAAAATCCATTAGTATTAATAAGACCTGTGAAAGTAGGCTTTCTAAAGAATGAAGTGTGAAATTTATTATTAAGATTTTACTTATATCTAAATTTCAATCAGCTACACCTTTGAAATATAAGATGAATTTAATATTTACGCTAGTTACCAGAGCATATAAAATTCGTTCTAGCTATTTGAATTTACACGAAGAATTGGAATTTCTAAGATCACTCTTAAAAAACAATGGCTATCCGTTGAATTACGTGAATACATATATTGGTAAACAACTTTCAAAATTATATGGAAACAAACAACCTGAAACTACCGCTAACGTAAAGAAACCTGTAATTTATCTACCTTTAACTTTTACTGGAACTCATAGTTACGATCTAAAAAAGCAATTAATTTCTATTTTGTCCATTGGTTACCCTCAGCTAGATATCAAAATATATTTTACTTTACAAAATGAATTAAGAAATTTCTTTAAAATTAAAATCCCTATATCAACAAGCCTTAAGTCCAATCTGATCTATAAATGTCAGTGCAGTGGTTGTGATGCCACTTATGTTGGAAAAACTACCAGATCAACTTGGATGAGATGGTTTGAAAACCTTGGTAGGTCATTTCGTACAGGCAATTATCTTTCAAGACCTAGTTATAGTGCAATTAGAGAACCCAGCGAGGAGTCTGGTCACCCTTTACATATCGATGATTTATCTATTTTAACCTCTGCCCAGTTTGCTACAGACCTCAACATTTTAGAAGTTTTATATACATATATATCTATATAAATATATAAAAGCCGTATGTCATCTATATACCAAAAGCATGGTACAGACATTTAAATAACCTTAGGCATAGGATATATATATTTAGCAATGGAGGAAAACAATTATCAACGATATCACTGCAAGACGTGTACGAGTTACAGTAAGATGAACTGTCTGTTCAAAAAGATAGCGTGCAATAAGAAAATAACTGCTAGAGAAGGCGACTTAGACTTTGAAGAGAATATGAAGTTGTTCTGCTAGCGAGCAGGTACATTTAAGGAGAGGGGATGAGAAGAAGAAAATGAATCTGAGATTACAATATGCAAATGGAGAGGTACTGTGTAACGAGAATGCAGTCCTCGGTCGTTGGAGTGAGCATTTGAAGTATTCGTTGAATGTAGGAAATCGGAAGCTTATGCATCATGAAGCTCTGCTCAGTGATGCAAGCGCTGAAGGGATTAGTCCAATTCTGTGGATGCTTATGGAAGTTACAGTGAGGCCTCAAGTAGGGCAGTTAATTGTGAGGTTAAAGAAAGGAGGGACACGAGGGTGAATAGGTTTAAATGCAATAGGTGTCAGTGTGTGGGAAAATCAACCGATATTTCTGACCAAGTACATTTTTAGTCTGGTCGCAGCAATAAAGTTAAGAAATCAGTTTTCACATCTTTTTTTAAGAACTTTACGCACATGTAGCATTGAATGCATTGAAGATGGAATAGATATGATTAGGAATATAGCATATCCAATTTTTTTATATATAATTAAACGTGGCAAAAAAAGACATTTTAATGATGAGAAAGAAGTTTACTACACAGAAAGACTTGCATGTACTACCATATAATAACAGTTTCTAAGATATTCCTCATCTACTTTATAAGTGTGGTGTTTACTTAACATTTTCGAATAATAAAGCACTTGAACATGTACTCACAAAATCTCACTAAACAATACTAAGGGGTATGTATATGGAATTCCAAGTCGTGTGATAACTTTTATATTTGTAAAACTTGAAAATCTTAGGGAAGCGAGTAGGTCAGTATAAAAAATATATAAGATGTGCAGAGGTGAACTGTGGAATTTTCGAACGTGTTAGTGAAAACGATCATAAAATCAATCGGGGGCAGGAGCAAAAAAAAAAGACAGATTATTATATTAATGCACTGGAAAGAAACATCATTAACTCCAGTTTTATAAAAGAAACCCATTTTTTAAAGAATATGAATATCCATCAAGGCATAAATAAATTTGATCCATTCATTTAAAAAGAAATAAGTAAAATATATCAATTTTAAGGAAGGTCGTTATTACGGATGGGAAAAAGGTAGGCGAAAACCCGTTTCGGTATTCAGATTTGTAAACGGAATACTTTTACTCAGATGTGAGTATTTGGGTCCTTAACCGTCCTTTATGTTCGTTTGCACTGTCCCTCTAGCACTGTAAATTTCTACCACTACCTGTCAGTCCTGTGAAGATGGCTTAGAAACAGGATTTACAGGCAGTTTTATTTTATTTAATTTCCTCTTGGTATAGTACACACACAACACAACACACACGCACAAACACACACACACACACACACGCATATATAGTATATATATATAATATATATATATATATATATATATTTTTATATATTTATATATATTATATATATATATATAATATATAAATATAAATATATATGTGTGTGTGTGTGTGTGTGTGTGTGTGTGTATGTATAACTGATTCACGAAAGTTTGGAACGTGATAAATTCATAAATAAAGGTATAAACCACGAAGGAAAGATAAACAACGGAGTATCTGCAAGATCTTTCGACTCAGCGTCCTTTACTTAGCAGACAAACTGACTTACATGAGAAACTAAGAGTACAAAGAGTCCTATAAGTGACGGATAGGGATTATAAGGAGATTAGTACCTAGAATCCAACACGCCTGGAGCATCATGTGTGCGTGCGTGTGTGTGTGTGTGTGCGTATTAACTAGACGAATATATTGGCGTTTATCACCTACCGTTTTGGTCGCTTGTAGAACCCTCTGATCGTCAGTCCACCACGTGATAGTTGGTGGGGGACGAGACCCTATGACCTCACAGGCTACTTCGTATTCCTTTTCCGCCACCAGGGGTAACTCAGTGGACCGAATGACTACCGAAAAAGGCGGTACTGAAAAAGATATGTCAAGAAAGGTTAAGCTACGAAGTACGCATATATAGGAAAACACACCGTTATATATAACCTGATATAAAACTGCCTGCCCTTATTGCCACTGTAAACCAGAATTAATCAGATCAACTATTGTTTTTATAAAAAAATATCTTTCATTTATTATTACAGTCTGATAAGAGAGGAGAAAAAGAATTTGAAGTTCAATATGCAGCAACAAATGAAAGCAAAATATACCTGATGGGTCTGTTTAGACATCAGGAAAGTGTAATAACATTCAGCAGATATGTGTAAACATTTACATATACCTTCTTTGCTAGGTACGCTAGTGTGTTCGCGCTGGAACCTGTGTCTAGGTCCGAATCTTGCCACGGAGGGTGATAGCTGGGCAATAGGCGAAGAAGCTATCACCTTTCTTGGCAAAGTTCGAAATTACACGCAGAGGTTTCAGCGCGAACTCACCGATGATCCAAGGCAAGAAGGCATATGTAAGAGTTACGCATATATGCTGAATGTTATTACACTTTTCTGCAGTCTAAACAGAGCCATCAGGTTTATTTTTCATTCATTTGTTTGCTTAAAGAGAGAGGGATAAGATAGCGGTCGTGTTTCTGTATTACTTAATAAAACAAATTCTTGTTGCAATACACACGCATGGATATATATATTTGTGTGTGTATTGCAACAAGCATTTGTTTTATCAAGCAATACTGAAACACAAACGTTCTCTCTCTCTCTCTCTCTCTCTTCTCTCTCTCTCTCTCGTTAAGCAAACCCTATATCTTTGTGCAAATTCTCACAATGGTATAACTCAACAACGGCGGCAGGCATTCAATCTTTTGTTTCCCTTTAAAACGTCATTTTTACAATATTATTATTTGCCAAACTTTAAAGTACTGCAACTTTCAACCCCTCTCCTTTCAGAACATAGAATTTAGTAATGTATTTACCAGGCGTTAGAATACCGTTTCCCGTTTTTGTATATTTCCCTCTTATCCATTTTGCCTTTATTCGCCAATTCCATCAGTTTTTGCAAAGCTACAGAATCTTTAAACAAATATTCACCTCACTTTTAGTAGTATTAATAAATGCATGTATTTTTTACGTTTTCTTTGATAGTGCCACATAACACAATTCTCAAATTGCAAATTCTTTGACCACTTCAGTATCTAGCTATTACTTACAATTCATTTCCACCATGACGACGACGGAGATTGGCAAAGTGATGTTATTGTTTGCAGCTTCACAAGTAAGCAGCAGTTTCAGGTCACTACGTGTAAGTGGGCCCAACGTAAGCGTATTTCTTGGTTCCTTTTCTTGAGGAGGACCCGTTGTCGGAGAGTTTGTAGTGGGCCCTGTGGCAGGCAATGTTGTGTTTCCTGGTGCAGCAAGCGTCGCTGATTTTTTCTCTAAATCCTCGGATTCCATGTGGCTGTCAAGGAGATGAGTATCCTCAAACCACACGACAGAAGGGCGAGGTTTTCCTAGAGAGAAAAAATGTGCCACGTGTCACGAGAAAGAGCTTTTTCCTTTAGCCTGATCTGTAAAAATTGTTGCAGATGAAGGACGGACTGATGTCTGGGGTGATGTTAATTCATATCATCCATCGGATTTACAAGTAGGGAAGAAAGTCACGACATGAAAACTGTTATTAGATAAAAGGATAACCCATTAATGAATGATCCCTATTCTTATCGTGCATGCTAAATCATACAAACTTGAAAACTTCCTGCTGAAAAAGAGACAGTGAAGTAACCAAATGATTTCTTGGCACAAAAAAAGTCACCAGAGTGCTTAAATAACAATCGATACACTTTGTCTTGTGTATAACATGAACAGGTACGTACACACAAAATATCTAACGTTATGTACGTAGGTGAAAAGCGATTTTTTCATTTTCGTAACTGGCGACATAATTAAATTAAATAGTAAATCCTCACAAACTACCCAGTTTTGTGTTGGACATAAAGATCTCCCTTCCCTCTCTGTTATTGCAGGAACAACAAAAATAAAAAGAGGAAAAATAAAAGGAAAGGCAAGCATCTCTGCAACCTCCATTTTAGTAAGTCCTCATCTAATGTTAAACGGCAGCGAGCATCAGGAAAGGGGGATTAGAAACTCTCAAATTGGATGTTCACGCCGCCCCGACCACCAATTGAAAGCTGGGAATTGCCTGCAACCTCGCAAGCAGCATTTTACCATTGATTTCT
Source organism: Macrobrachium nipponense (assembly GCF_015104395.2). Classification (NCBI taxonomy): domain Eukaryota; kingdom Metazoa; phylum Arthropoda; class Malacostraca; order Decapoda; family Palaemonidae; genus Macrobrachium; species Macrobrachium nipponense. Next base: position 45,720,748 of record NC_061100.1, read on the forward strand.
CTTCAAAGCAATTGCGCGGTCCTTTCGTAATGGGAGACAAAAGGCTTTCGGTCACGATAAAGAAAAGGGAAACCCGCGCACTTTACGCACGCAATTTTCTAATTCAAGTTTTGCGCGTTTATTTTTCCTTTTATCTCACACTTAAAGTAAGAGGAATGTTTCAGGGGCTGAACCAGCGAGAGGCCTCTCCGTGTTTATCTCTGAGAGCATTCCCGCTCTGCTCCAGCCACCAATTGCTCTTTTCCCATGGCACATTCTAGAGCATTCTTCTAATCCAGGCCTCTTCAATCTAGCTATTGCGGTTCAGTATAATATTACACTGCCGGCTGTCTCCATTTACAGGGGATGGTAGAATGTTGCGACGTCTGCTAGTGGTGGTATAGGGTTCTTATTTCTTTATATTTATAATATATATATCCTATATATATATATATATATATATATATATATAATAAATATTATTAATTATATATATATATCTATATATACCATATATATTATATATATATATATATATATATAGTACTATTATTATATAATATATTATATAGATATATAATTTATATATATCTATTATATATAATATATATTTATTATATATATATATATATATATATATAATATATATTATATATAGATAATTAATATATATTATATATGTATATATATTTATATATATAGGTATATATATATATATATATATGGTATTTAATTATTTATTATTATATAACACATATATATACGTTTATATATCTATTTATCTAAGTATCTATATATAAACACATACATATATACTTACATTTTAGTATAAACTGTAGTAATCGTGCTGAGTTTCATGTTAATTTAATTGTGGTTTATATTGTGCTATCTTCTAAATGCTTCTCTTTTGCTATTTACCGTGCAGAATCAACTGTGTATCACATAACGAGATACACGGGAGTCACAAATATCAGAAACAACGATGGACAATATCAGAATCATTAACTAGGGGAAAACTGACAAAATGTTGTTTTTGTTAACATATTTCTATAACTAACAGTAAAACAGTTTTACTTTGAAGAACATTCATGAAATCATGTCGAAAATGAGTTCATGCTGTTAAACAGGAAACTAAGAAAGAATAACTGTTTACCCAGGAAGAAGGCAGAAGAATACCAAACGCAATTTACAGTTGTTGCTAACAAAAACAGCAGCAGCTTCATAGTTGAACAACAGCAGATGCAGCGAAGTAATATATAAAGAAGTAAACACTGCTCACGGCTTTGCCGTTGGCAATTTCTATTTTTACGGCCGGCACAATAAACGAAGGCTGTCCGTCCCCCATGTTAACGAGGACCATCTCTCAGGAAGACCTCCTTAGACTTGTCTAAGGCCATTTCTGGATCAAATGAAGGTTCCTTTCTAACCGTCTGTAATCGGCTTAAGCGCAAAGAATTTTGGTTTTCAATCGATGTTTCGACAACAGCCTTTCTCTCTCTCTCTCTCTCTCAGAGCCTGAGGTAGATTTCTGTGGCATGATAAGTAAAATTTTTAATTAAACGAATCTCTTATCCCAAACATATTTGAGACTTTTGTATTTTAACCAAGAGGGGGACATCGGGTTTCTAGAATTCTTGCAAATTTGTGTTAGGCTTAATGTGGGTTCGGCTAAAACAATAAAACGGAATGAGATTTATTTGTATGACTGACTGTCTGAAAATTTTCATGGCAACTGAATCGTTAGTTTCTGGTACTCAGAAGTAATGTGATATCCAAAATTGAATCTTTGTAGTTTAACGTCTTTTTTCTTCTTCTTTTTTTCATTCATGGTATTTTTTTCGTTTATTAGGTATTTACTTCAGAAAAGATGATTTATCAATTCGATCCCGTGTCAGTGTTGGAATAAAATGCCAGAATTTTCACAAATTTTAAAAAGATAAAGCTAAATAAAGGTAAATAGAAAATTTAATATTTATTTTATACGACGATACAAAAAATATATGCAACTTATTGATATTTAATGTAATCCGTACTTTACCGTGGTAAAGAATAAAAAAGGGAAAAAACATCCTTTACAATATTATGCTTTAATCGGTTACATCTTCCATTCGAACATGCGTCTGCTACATAAACACTGCAGACTCGTATAGCCTGACTTGAGAGTCAGCGTGTCCAGATTCGCTGAAGGTCTTGCAGAAAGTGTGCTTTAAGAATGAGGACGGAAGTCAGTCAGTCCAATTCCTCTCTCCCATACTGTTTTCTGTACCCACTTGTAATTGAGGCAAGCACTGCGCTAAAACAGAAGTCAGCAACATGGGCAAAAAACCAAAAGGGTCTGGTGGAGACTCGCAAACATAATTCTCGTTTCTTCCGCTATATGTGCCTTGCAGAACTTGATTACAGGAGGTGAGGGAACATCGTCATTCTTGCTGACATTGTAGTACCTCCATCACTTTGCATCTGGCTCTATCCTGAGTTCGTTAGACAAGAGAGTAACGATGTTGTTACGAATACTCAAGTATGCCAGATTACTTGTACGATCAGTGACTAGTAATACCCCTGCTGTCATCAATGGTGACAATTTCTTCATCTGTCTTTTCATTAGAAGACACAATGGCACCTCTAATCCTTAAACTGCAGGTCCACATGAATGGCCTAGAAAAAAATGAGAAAGTAACCGCTCTGAAATGTGGAAGAAATGGTGGGATTTTCAGTGCCCAGGGGTATCATGGACTACGTAAGTAATGGCAATATCATCTTGGCTCTGAAGTAGAAATATAACAACTTTAGTCCATGATTCACTTGGACACTGAAAACCCCACCATTTCTTACACATTTCGGAGTGGTTACTTTCTATTTTTTTTATGTCATTCTTGTGAACCTGCAGTTTCGGGAAGTTCCTCATTGAACGAGTGGTTTACGTGCTTGCCTACTAATTCGGTAGTCCCTAGTTCGATTCCCCGCTCTGTCGACGTGGAGTCAGAGGAATTTGTTTCTGATGATTAGAAATTCATTTCTCGATATATTGTGTTTCGGATCCCACAATGAGCTGTAGGTCCCGTTGCTAGGAAACCAATTGGTTTCTAGCCATATAAAAATATCTAATCCTTCGGGCCAGCTCTAGGAGAGCTATTAATCAGCTCAGTGGTCTGGTTAAACTAAGATATACTTTTTTTGTAGTTTAGGGATTAGAGGTGTCGTTGTGTTTTCTAATGAAAAGACATGAAATTGTCACCAATGATGACAGCAGAGGTATTACCAGTCACTGGTCGTACAAGTAATCTGGCATCCTTGAGTATGTTAGTAATGAAGCTTCTTGTGTTGGTGTCACTGGTGCACCATGGGCTGTGATTTGGCTTGACCTTAGAAGAGGATGATATCTGGAATAAAGCATTCCTCTGAGGCCCCACAGAAAAAAATGAAATCAGTACTTCAGGTACTCTGTAGGGGATAATGTTAACAGTACACCTCACGATATGCACTGCAGGTATTACTGAAGAGTATTTTCAGCGTCCTTTCGGCCCTAGCTGCACTCACTTTGTAGCCTTTTACCCTACCTCGATTCCCCCTTCCTTTCATCAGTCTTGCTGTCCGAGATCTGTCTCAATGCAATTGTGGAGTTTTTTCCAAGTTCCACCTGTAGATCCTTGTACCTCATCTTTATTTTTGGGATTTCCTCATAATACTGTCTTGAGCACCAAATGGCTAAAAGTGCCCTGGTGCTTGGCTTAACAGCCTATATATTACATAAATCATGAGTTTCAAGCACCTTCAAAGGTTTTTTACGTCTTTCCCTTGTACTTCACCATAACTCGTAAATAGGCTGCTTGAGATTTCGAGCCACATCATGATTGCCTTGTTGACGGTACCTAGTAACTGACTGCTGTCACTGAAGTGGATAGTCATTCCCAGCAACCTAAACCATTTTGAAGCTATGACATAATGGCATTGGCCACTTGTTGTACGAACCTTTGTATTCAGTAGACAGTCACCATCCAGTAATAATAAATTACCAAGTCATATACAGCTAATATACTATATCATCAATGTTTATATTGACTGAACAATATTTACGTTGCAGGATAATTTTTTGTTGCGATGGCTTCTCCATCACCAGAATTGTGAATGAGGATGCTTGAAAGTTCTAGGTTAAAACTATAATGTAAGCGTAGTAAGGACTTACTACAGCTGTGATAGCGATGACTTTATGTCTGATTATCTCAGAACAGGGATTAAACAAGCGATTGTGTTACTGATTTGAGTGCTTATTTTCTTCCCGATCTTAGCTAGGCTTCTGGTGTGTCCTGTTGATCAGTGAGCCTACTCACTTCTCCGGTGATGAAATCTTGTGAGTTTTGACGCCTATGGCAGTTGTGGTATGGATATGCATTATCCAAAGAATCTATCAAATGGTCACCTTCTTGGATTACAGTCTGTTAAGAATATGCATTATCCAAGGAATCTATCAGATGTTCACCTTCTTGGCTTACAGTCAGTCATGATTCAAAACTTGAATCCTTATACTATGAAAGATAGTACCCAAGATGAAGAATGAAATTATTAAGAAATGTCACCCAGGAAAAGGCCTACTCATGTCTTCATTGTAAAGTTAGAGGAACGATTTCATCATTTGTAAAAATCTATTTCCCAGAAGGAAACCGTCTTGAGAATCATCATGGACTTAGATGAAAGTCAGGTTTTTTCCAAGCACAAAACCACCCCATCCTTCATTATAGCTTCAATAACGTGAACGAGACTAACAATCCCTCGTTTAATATGAAAAGATGGTGCTGATCATAAAAAAGTCTCTCTATTACTGAATCCCAGTAAGGAAAAATATTTATGTTCTTTGTTTGTTGAAAATTCAGAAATTGTAGAAATTATATTTTTGTGAATATGTTTAAAACTGTTGGTTATAATCTTTCCTTCTTAAAGAAGACTATAACTACAGAAATTAAAATAAACGCTGAAACGGAACTTGACAGTAAGAAGGTTCGAAGTGGATGGAAAGTCAGATGGAAGAAAGAGAACATGAACGGATGTACAGTAAAAGGAATGAAAGAGGTTGTAGCTAGGGGCCGAAGGGACGCTGCAAATACCCTTGAATAATACCTACAGTGCACCACGTGAGGTGCACTGATGGCACTACCCCCTCCCATTTGGGGGTTGAAGATAAGAGTATCGTGCACAAATTTGGTAATGGTAAACTTACCTCCATGAGCAATACAGGTGAGTTTGAGAATGTCTCCCTCTAGGTAGGGTCCCACAACATTGGTTACACGTATGCTTGGCTCGTCGCTCTTGTGCACGATGACGCTGACGCTGTCCGGCGGAGCTAAAGGAGGGACAAGGATAGAAATCAGAACTAAAGTCAGGCTTGAGAGGTTCTTATTCATAAAGGTACACTCATTCCAATTAATCAAGTACGTTTCTATAGAGTATACCTAAAACATAATTAGCATTTGATTATATAAATATATTTACACACACACACACACACACACACACACACACACACACACACACACATATATATATATAATATATATATATATATATATATATATATATATATATATATATATATATATATAGTATATATATAATTCAGGCTCGCATCAGGATCGAACTCCATTCTCTCAAATAAAGAGCCTAGGCGCTGCCATTTGACCCACACAAGTCACAAAAGAAGTTGGAACTGAAGTACTTCCTGTACCTAAGGTTTTTCGTGGGGAGCTTCTTGGCCCATCAGTGAGTCAATTGATAGCACTTCATTCTAGTTGCCCCTTAAGCGTGAATATGATGCAGCCAATGAACACTTGAACACATGTTTCATTTGAGAGACAGCGGTTCCATACCGATGTGAGTCAGAAATCTATTTCTGGGAAGCATGTGTCCAGTCTTTCAAACAAATCATGCGTATTCACACTGAAGGGGTAATTCGAATGAAAAGGCTACCCTTAATTTCACTGCTAGGTCGGAAGTGGGTAAAATTCGTTAGTATGTTAGGCGACCGATTGCTTAGATAGAATCTCAGGTAAGAAAGTACTACTGTTCCAACTTCTTTTATGACTTGTGTGGCTTATTTGGTAATGTTTGTTTGTTTGTATGGTGTTTTTACGTTGCATGGAATCAGTGGTTGTTCAGCAACGGGACCAACGGCTGTACGTGACTTCGAACCACGTCGAGAGTGAACTTCTATCACCAGAAATACTCATATCTTACACCTTAGTGGAATGCCCGAGAATCGAACTCGCGGCCACCGAGGTGGCAGGCCAAGACCATACCGATTACGGCATTGAGGTGATTCAGTTGGTACTGACTTGGCCTTTCATTTCAGAGGCTAGAGTTCGATCCCGGCATTAGCCAGAAATTTATTTCTGTGAATCATGTGTTCATTAGATTATATATATATATATGTGTGTGTGTGTGTTGTGTGTGTGTGTGTGTGTGTGTGTGTGACGATGCGTTACGAAACATAATATAAAATAAATGTGAGAGTCATAGTAATTTTACTCGTATCCGGTTGATTTTGCATGTATATATAGTATATATGTGTACACACACACATACATATGTGTGTGTGTGTGTGTGTGTGTGTACACATATATACTATATATACATGCAAAATCAACCGGATACGAGTAAGATTTCTATGACTCACATTTATTTTATATTGTTTCGTAACGCATCGTCACATCTTCAAGGCTATTCTACAATTCAAAACACATGTTAATATAAAATCAGATGTAATTATGAGATATATAGTTGATAATAAGGTTACTAAAATATACAAAGAATTTAGAATTTTAAGATTAAAAAGTACGCAAAACCGAAAAATTACAACTAATGAAAAAAGTTCAAATATTTCCACATAATGGTAAATAAAATACCAATACGTATGTAATAAAAACAAACAGTTATGTACTTCATGAAAATGCACCAGAAAATATTACCAAGACATGACCAACCTGAAAAGATAAAAGAATACTAAAAGTAAAAAACACGAAGAGAACTAAAGAATGACCTAAATTCAGGCTGAAAACAACTGGACATCAGAGGAATGGCTGTTCAGAGGCGGAACTCGTAAGTTGGTGTTTTAAAGTTTCCCAGAACTAGTAGTTCGTCGAGTTCCTTTGTTTAGCCAATCATTTGTACGTTTGTAATGGAAGAATTATCTCCTAACGCTGGGAGACGTTCGTTATGGAACTGAGTGGGTGCCCCCCCGCCTCTACTTATGCGCTCTGGTAATGGCGGAATTGTTCTC
>NC_061100.1:45732993-45735493 GCF_015104395.2 Macrobrachium nipponense
GAGGTACAACACACTTGTCTTATATATAAAAGTGAATGTTCGTTTTATATGTATATTTGCAACTTTGTGCGCTATAGAAATCCGAGCCGCTTGACCCATCTAGACATCCCTTCCCCTACCCCTTCCCCCTTCTCTTTGTAACTTACGTGGTAAACGCTTGACCAATCTGGACAAACTTGGCTGTGGCCACCATTTGACCCAAATAGGTAGGTTTCAAACCTGTAACCCCCTCCCCATCCCATTCCCTTTGTAACTTGTGGTATCCGCCTGACCAATCTAGACAAAATTTGGCCCGTGGCCATCCTTTGACCCAACCTAGATAATAGGGTAGGTTTCAAACCCATATCCCTTTCCCATTTCACTTTCCCCCCTCCTCCCTTCCCCCTTGCCCCTTCCCTTTGTAACTTATGTGGTAACTGCTTGACCAATTTACACAAAACTTGGCCTGTGGTTATCATTTGATCCAACTTAGATAATAGGGTGGGTTTCAAATCTGTACCCCTTTCCTCTTCCCCCTACCCTTTGTAACTTAAATGGACATAAAATCTCTACTCTACGAAAAACAACTCTACGGATTCGTCATACCTCATTTCATATACTCTATACCGTAGATATAAGTATATTATTGAAAATGCTTTACTTTCCTATGATTAATAATTATTTAGATTTAGTGGGGTTGTTTGTAGGTTCAGAGGAGTGTGTGTTAGGTTTAGTGGGGTGTACTTCAGTTTTGTGAATGCGATATTCACCACAGTAATACCTGGATAAAAGGAACAGTCAGAACAGCAATGCCTGGGTAAAAGGGACACTCGCCACAGTAATATCTGGAGAAAAGGGACAGTCAGCACAGTAATACCAGGGGGTCATTCACCACATTAATGTTTGGATAAAATAAACAGTCACCACAATAATTACTGGATGAAATGGACAGTCACGACAGTAATACCTGGATAAATGGGACAGTCAGCACAGTAATTCTTGGGTAAAAGAGACAGACAGTTTAGTAATACCTGAGTACAAGGAAGAGTCACACAAAAATACATGGATAATAGGGACAGAAATAGCAGTAATACCTGGATAAATGACAGTCAACACAGCAATACATTGGGGACAGTCACCACAGTAATGTCTGGATAAAAGGCCAGTCATCACGGTAATACCTGGACAGTTACCACAGTAATGGTTGATAAGAGGGACAGTAATGTTTGGATAAGAGGGACAGGCAGTACAATAATACCTGTATAAATGGGACATTCACCATCGTAATACCTCGATAAGAGGGACAGTCACCTAATTAATGTCTGGATAGAAGGGACAGTCAGCATAGTAATACCGGAATAAATGAGACAGCACAGGAATACATGGGTAATATGACAGCCACCACGGTAATACATGGAGAAAAGGGACTGTCAGCACACTGATACCTGGATAAATGGGAAAATCAACAGATTAATGCTTGATAAAGTGGACAGTCACTACAGTAACTGTTTGGATAAATGGGTCAGACACGACAGTAGTACCTGGATATAATGGACAATAAGTGCAGTAATACTTGGGTAAATACCAGTCAGCAGTAACACAGCCAGCACAGTCATACCTGGATAAAAGGGACAGTCACCACAGTAATACCTGGATAAATAGGAAAGTTAGAAAAGTAATATTTGTAGAAAATGGACAATTAGTAGAGTAATTTCTGAATAAAAGGGACAGTCACCACAGTAATACCTAGATAAATGGGACAGTCAGCACAGCAATATATGGTTCCCTAGGGGACACTCGGTGCAAGGAGGTGCAGGAAAATTTTCCGGAGTTTTTAAGAGTTTGCCAAGGCAGCACTGGGTTGGTCAGCTAGTTATCCATATTAATAGAAAATTGCACAAGCAAATTTGACGGGATTAGCTTGAGCTGAAAATAAGATGCACACAAATAAATATTGCAAAGTCCTGGAATCCAGGAATCCTTCTAAGGAATACGAATTAAACTCACCATATTTCAGAAATCTAAGATCAGTAATATTAGATTTACATATGTATATCATATATGTATTATGTATATATATATATATATATATATATATATATATATATATATATTTATTTATTTAATTTATTTATTTATTCATTGTCGCTTGCATTACTTCATAATACTTGCATTTCAACCTCATTTCAATTTTACAAAAAACCCAAAGAATGTGTCAAGTAGTAATGCGAAAATATGGCGTGCTTTTTTACTATAGAACATCCAGGTGTTCTGCCTTAAGCTTTTTTTTCCCTTCTGATAGGAGTGCCAGGGAAAAAGAAGTCCAATTCGTCTCTTTGTCAAATACATCATAAATGTCCAGATCCCTGCTTCGAAACACTTAATGTCATCATAAATCACATTAGTGTCAAAAGTTCAGCATAGTTTTGTTCCACTTAACATACTTTAAAAGCTTAAAATTCCCTTCCGAATGCTGTGAATACAATAGCTCTACAGGAAGCCACTCTGAATGAATCCCCTA
>NC_061100.1:45745493-45765493 GCF_015104395.2 Macrobrachium nipponense
ACGCTGCACTGTGCATACAGAACTGTATGTACAGAATGGGAGCGCAATACAAAATTTGAACTTTGTTTATATCTGAATGTTTGTGAGTAGGGTGGTGTCTGTATCGTCTTATAACAAACGATCCAAGGAAAATCACTGACACAGTTCATTTCACATTTGTACAAAAAATACATATTACAATATATTATCAAAATGCTGCAAATTTAAAAATATTCTGTAAGTACCTAATGTTGGAAATATTCCCTTCTTAGAAGATCAGAACACATATCGTAATATGTCGTTCACTGTATAGTTAGATAAAAGAAGTCTTGGAAGTTCCAGGGTACCATCTCGAATATTCCAGACTTTACCAAAATTCTCAATCGGTATTTTCCACAATTCTAGTCCCCTCATGATCTGGAAACCATCGAACAATCAACACCAATGCGAGATCAAATTCCAATGCGCTCCAAATTTCCAATACTCCTTTCTTACCTTGTTTAGTGAGGTGGTTTTCAAAAGTGGGTTCTCTCAGATTTCAACGAGTCATTTCTAAATACTTTAAAGAACTGTTGAGGTATTAACAATGAGTAGAGTTATTTCTATCAGTACTTTATCCTTGTTGCTTCTTGCAACTGTTAAATCTTAAGCCAAAATTACGAAGATATTCGAGGATGAAATGATAATTTCACGTACAAAAAATACAGGGCTTATATAGTAGACGAAGGGTAGGAGCTACTGACGTCGAGATGCTGGTTGTTGCCTTTCTTGAACGTTTGGTTTGGTAAGATATCCTTCTCTTCGAAATATTCCACTCCCTAACCATAGTCCATTCACTTAAGGTAGATTCTCGCGCCTTCGAGATGTTTGTTTGGCGGCCTCTGATTGGCTGGTACTGGGAGGTAGGCCGCTCGCTCAGTCTCATTATTTTCGTCTGCGGCTTAGAAAACTAGCAATATGTTTATATTTCTTCAATAATCTCATGCTTTGCTTAAGATTGGTAAGTTTTGGTCTTACCAAAGGATTCGGTATTAATTGTACAACTATGTCATCTTTTCCTGAAACCAATACGATAAAACACAAAGGAATTACAACGAGTAAAAGTGAAGAGGAAACATTTCATTCTTTACACCAGTTTTTATTTATCATTGGATTTTTAATAATTCATGTCATCAAGATAAAATAAAACTTGTGTTTTCATACAATACAATCACCCTGAATACGCTGGTGCCTTCAGATTTTAGATGCGTGTAATATGTGAAGAGAAAATTAAGAATGTGTCTTATTATGTTGCATCCGTACTTGACTCAGCCTGAAAGGAAGTCAATCTTCCTTAATTCTTTGTTGTTTATTACTTCACTGAGATTATTATTTCATATCACTCAAATAAGTCTCTGATATCTCTTTCGCTTGAAAATATATTCATATAATAAAATTAAAAACAATATTCTGAAACAACCTGATTACACCTTAGGCTGAGTTGAAGAGTGCGAAGTCTGTTCACAGAGTTCAACTTCTTTGCTGGACTGAATTCCCTGCTTCCCGCCTAGATCTCAGCTAACGTTACCAGATGTATCCATCTGATTATTATTATTTTCCTTACCAGATATGTCCAGACATATTGCATGATATTGGATTGAAAATGTTCAGCAGTCATAATGGGAATTCTGTGTACTTAATTAAAGAAAATGTAATGATGTAACATGGTAAATATTGTCGAAACGGCTACCTCTTATATCACTAATTGGCAATTCAAATCTCTAGCTGAGACGACCAATACAACGACGCCTTGCAGATCACATTCTCTCGGCAATACCGTCAACTTGAATCATTTACGGATGCAACATAATAAGACATATTCATTTTCTCTTCACATACCTCACGCATCCAAAATCTGAAAACACCCGCGTATTCAGGGTGAAATTATGGTATGAAAATGCAAGTTTTATTTCATCTTGATCGTGTTAATGATGGAAAATCCGATGATAAGTAAAAACAGGTATAAAGAATCAAAAACTTCTCTCTCCACTTTTACTCATTGTAATTCCTTTGTGTTTTATCTTATTGAGTTCAGAAAAAGATGACTTAGTTGTACAATTAATACCGAATCCTTTGGCATGACCAAAACTTTCCTAGCTTGAGCAAAGCGTGAGATTATTGAAGAAATATAAACATATTGCTAGTTTTCTAAGCTGCAGACGAAAATAATGAGACTGAGAGAGCGGCCTACCTCCCAGTACCAGCCAATCAGAGGCCGCCAAACAAACGTCTCGTAGGCACAAGAATCTACCTTAAGTGAATGGACTATAGTATTAACTACAAATTTTGCCACCCCATAGCATTCATCATCAGTTAAATACTATGAAAATTTTCTTACAGAAAAGGAAAACGTCATAGTTGTTACTCTTTTTATTGAAAATTCTACCTATTACATATACTATCTCATATATCTATACTATCTATCTATATAATATATAATATTATATATATATATATATATTATATATATATTTATATATATATATATATATATATATATATATATATATTATATATATATATATATATATATATATATATATATATATTATAATATGTGTATAAATATATATATATATATAAATACTATACTATATATATATATATATATATATATATTATATATATATATATATATATATATATATATATATATATATATGTGTGTGTGTGTGCGGTTCAAGCTGTTTCTCTTCTCAATCTCTAACCGTATTTATTTATTGTCGGTCTAAGTTTTTTTTATCTATTGTTTCTGGGAGTCGGAAGTGTTGATTGTCCGGGCAGCGTCTATTATATTCGATGGCATTGATGAGGGTTTGGTGGTCAAGACTTGGTATAAGTATGTAGCCGGGAGTTATGGTTTTGTACTGCACCGTCTAGGCAATCGTAGTCAAGTCGGTGCAAGATTATTTTTAGGAGAAAATTTACAGTTTTCCTATTTTTATAGTACAGTAAATGACGCGCGCCAGTTCGTCCATAGGAGTAGCAGTTATGTCGCTACACTCGGTAGTCTTAGGGAGGGTGATTCCATTAGTTTTTTTTTTTTTTTTTTTTTTTTTTTGTGAGGCATTACACTTTTCAATATAATTTCATAGTACAACCGTACCGTCATCTTTTGTGCTCTTCCTTGTTGGGGAAGCATTACCTGTCAAAATCTAGGGAACTAGTGATTTACTCGATGATACTGCTCGATGTGGAATAACGAGTGAACACCCCCCACCCCACCCCACCCGCCACTGCTGTACATGACGTTTTGCTTATATTTCTCTGGCCACTCGCTTTGTCCACAGGGGCAGAGCCAAAAATTGGTTCGTTTCCGGGAAATTTTGATGAGGTGTCCTTCAGTGGCCTGTGTCACCAATACCTCTCGGAAGGGAGACGGTGGTTGGGGGGAGGGTCCCATCACCCCATCTCTCGGTAGCAAAATTCAGTACCGAACAGACTTCAAAAACCATCTTAATGGTCTCGAGGTCCTCTTCTAATTCAGTTTTCACAGAGGTGTCGTAGACATATCGATATTATACGTTGTGAATTAGGATTCTGTTCAAGACCCTTGCCTTTACGATTTCATATTAATAATAATAATAATAATAATAATAATAATAATAATAATAATAATATAATAATAATTATTATATTAATTAATTATTATAATATTATTATTCATTATTATTATTATTATTATTATTATATACTTATTATTATTATTATTATTATTATTATTATTATTATTATTATTATATTTTTGGTTCCTCTTCAGTCGAGTCAGTATTAATCAATGACTCTTGTTGCGGTATATTTCCTCTCTATAACTCATTTCATCAAAATGATTCTCTCGTTTACCCAATAATCTCATTATAGATCAGCATTGAAACTCCGAGTGCTTTCCACCAGTTTCTCTTTTCTTCCAATTTCCTCTTCATCAACTGTTACTTCTTTCGATATCTGTCGTCATCATCCAATAGCTGTCTCTCCACTTTACCCGAAATTCCTTCTTCCCAGACCATTTCGTTCAAACAATGTAGAGCTTGACTCACTCAGAACCCTTTCTGCTCACCCCTGTAAATCTCTTTCCAATCTTAATGTGTCCTCCTCCATTCTCCTTTTGAACTCATCATTCTTTCTTCTTTTCATTCCGCTTCCTTTCGTCTTTACTTGCAATTCTTTCTCATTTGTAATTATCTTCCTTTCAGGTAGGTACATTGATTAGTTACTTTGGTCAGAGCTCATCAAGATAAAGGTGAGGTATTAGTGACTACCTTTTGTCTCCCAAGGTGACAGAATAGCACATTTTCTTTCTGAAATGAATCAAAAATTTCTGAAGGAAACCAAGTCACGATTTGTTCTTCTCCAAAGATATTTCAGAGGACATGATTTCTCCAACTGGCAAGGCCACAGAAAACTCGCAACTGAAATAATTCGAAATTAAGGCTCAGATTCCATTGAACTGAGATCTTTTAAGTTGAGAGTTTTATTAAGCGGGTGTTTCAGCTGCATAATGTCTTCACAACAAAAGAGAGGACAGATTTAGAATTAGCTTTTTTTTTTTGGTTACGTCAGTTTTATAGCAATGTTCGAGATTATAAGAATTTTTACTACAAGTGACAGGTCGTTTCCTATTCATTGGAAAGGTATACAAATCCCTCTTAGCATTTTCGTCACTTTATAAGGACGTGTTGGATATTATTTCAAGAGCCGACATATGAACTTGAACCAGCGTTTCAGTTAGAAAGTGATGCAGAAATGTAGTTGGAGCAATTTGTGTGTGTGTTTGGGGCGGGGGATAGCGGTGAGGGGTGGGTTTATGGATGTAAGATACTGCCGCGTGAATGGTTAGTATCTTGGATTTTGGGCGATTATGGCCGTGGTAGAGATCGAGGAATTATATGAGGTCTTGAATCGTTAGAGGAGGAAAAGATATAGTTCATGACGTTTTAGTGAAATCAAAGTCAAATTACTGGATGTTCAAGATTAAAAAGCAAATAATGATTATAGTTATCTTCGGATGCTTAGAGATGTGGGTCCAGGGACATGTCAAGAACATTTCGTGGATTAATGAGAGATTACTAATAAGTGCGTAATCTTCAGGAGGGAGTAACCACTATAGAACTACTACAGATCAAGGGAACCTAACCTGGACCACCCCAACCAACCAGACCCAGTAGAAGTCCGTTCACTGCCATTCTGCATCCACTATAAGGAAAATATTGTGCCCAGCAATATTGGGAGAAGATGGATATGTAAAGTAATATTCAAAATGCTCTGAGAAAATTATGCAAATATTAAAAAGAATCACATTATCGCAGTAAATACTGAAAATGAAATCTATGACGTACTATTTTAAGGAAAGAAAATAATGCGAAGAATAGAGAAGGCAAATATGATCATTGATAGTAGTAGCAGTGTTAAGAGTAGTCGTGATAAAATTCCGCATAATCTATGATATTGGTGAAATAAATTTGCGTTTCTGCCCTTCGGAGGAATTACGACTTCTAAAACATTTCCGTTGAGGAATAAATCGTGACATATGTTTCCTGCAGAGATTTCAGATCCATTTCAGTAAGGAATTCCGCTCTCTTCTGTCACTGTTAAAACTAATGGTCCACCTTCGTCTAAATGATTTCTTGGCAAAAGTGGTTGATCAATATACCGACCTGAAACGAAGATAATGACGGATCAAGAATGGTACGTAAAGAGGAGAGAAAGCCAAGAGAAAAGGAAGAGGGAATAATGAGTTTGAAAGGAAAATGGAGCGGAAACACACACAGATCGGAAAGAGATTTACAGTGATGAAGAGAAAGGGTTCCGAATGAGCAAATATCTGTGCTATTTGAGCGAAATGGTCTGGGAAAAAGGAATTTCATGCGTAAAAGACGGGGGCATACTGGATGACGATGATAAATATCAAAAGAGAAACTGATGTAATGCACCTAGAGTTTATTTACTGAGCTCGATTCACAGAATGCTGTTAAAGAGAGAATGATTTCGGAAAATTCAAGGAGAAAGAATTTTTTTTGTAAGAAGAGGTACTGATAGAAAGACAATTTTTTTATTCATACTTGATTGCAGTAGAACAAAAACTAACAATATTATTCTTAAATATTCTAAATAAGCATTTATTCCCTTACCAATCCACTAGGTGAAGCACGGATTATGGGTATCAAAGCCATCTCCCCCCCCCCCTCTAATAAAGCAGACCGGGGGGGCTTTGACCTCGTACAGCAATTTTAACCAATAAATAGAAGGGCATCAGAGACCTGAATACAAATGTCAATGAATAAAGGCAGATGCCTATAAATCACAGCAAATGGCAATCAATAAAACTAGTATCAATAAATAAAAAATTAGAATACGAGAGTTCCTGTGTGTGTGCATTTGCAATATCTACTTAATAATATTCCATAGTTCTTATTGTATCTGAGATAGCTGAGTACTTGTAAATATTCCTTTCTTACTTTTTTTAAGTTACTAAAAGTATCTATTTTGTCAGCTCATATGCAAAAGTGACATATAGCCTCTGCAGCAACAATCATCAATACCTGCGATACCCATAATCCGTGTTTTACCCAGTGGCGTTTTATTCTCCATCGGAGAAACTGATTGATCAATTCGTATTGGTTATCTGGCGTGGCAATAACTATGTAATTGACTCCAAAATTATGTTTATGGTTACATATAAAGCCTCAGTGGCGTGGTTGGTATGATCTTGGCCTGCCACCTCGGTGGCCGTGAGTTCGATTCTCGGGCATTCCATTTAGGGGTGATAGATGTGTATTTCTGGTGATAGAAGTTCATTCTCGACGTGGTTCGGAAGTCACGTAAGCCATTGGTCCCGTTGCTGAATAACCACTGGTTCCATGCAATGTAAAAACACCATACAAATAAACAAACAAATAAAGCTTCAAAGAAAACTCATTCACTCAATATATAATAGTTGAATTAAATTTCTACGCTTATGTGAAAAGTATAAAAGAATTATATTCTGAAAACCTTCTTCAAACACATGAATATTCCACTAGATTTATCATCATATCTTTTCCAAAAACCCTGTCAAGAGGATACTTCCCCTCCTCATCCCAGCCCTCGAAAAGCAAATGGCTTCTGAAAGCCTGAAGGCTAAGACGCCTGAACAGCAGGAACCACCCAGTCAAGGGGAATAATCAGTCATTTCGGAAAGGCTGAAACTGTCCAGTCACCAATCCATGAGCTAGGCATTTGTCTTGATCTGAGATTACCAATAGCAAGTTTCTCAACTCCTGTACACAACGTTGTACACAAACGCCTAGCTCATGGATTGGTGACTGGAGAGTTTCAGCCTTTCTGAAATGACTGATTATTCCCCTTGACTGGGTGGTTCCTGCAGTCCAAGCGTCTTAGCCTTCAGGTTTTAAGAAGCCATTTGCTTTTCGAGCACTGGGATGAGGAAGGGAAGATGATTTAGTCATTTCCTGCATTTCCTGGTAACTTCTAAAAAAGCTTTCATGAGAGAGTTGTCGTCCCCTTCAGTTTCTTCCTCGTGTTTTGGAAGTCATTTTGTAAATAGTAACCCATTCCATCTCAAAGTAAGATGAGTTGTCACGTTGCATACTATTTCAAAAACAACAGATCCACTTTTCTTCAGCAGCCTCATAAAGACAACCTTTCCGTTACCTCTATAACTCATGGATGCTCGTTATTAAAATTCCTTAAGGGTTCTGTTATGCTCTTGAGATCGATCAGGAATTGTAGGACCTTTCTCATTACTAGTTAGACGTTCTTTCTTTGCCATTTCCAGGGCAAATAGATATAGGGTTACTCCTTGAGTAACTGCGCTCAACTTCAGGAAGAACTCCAAACAAAAGATCAGCATGATATTTGGATCCATTAGTGCAGATTCACTACAGACCCATTCAGGTACAAAGTAGCCATTACTTAATATTTCTGTGTGAAAATATTTACAATATTTTGCTGATAGTAAATGTTTCGGGCATTCTATAGGATTTATAGATATTTGTTATATTTTCTAAAAAAATTTCTTCATTACAAAATAAAATAGCCGTGACCTGTATGAGGTCTCTATCTAATATCATATAATAGTAAGTGTGGAGACAACCAGTTAAGGAGTCAGAGAGCCTCTAGAATAGGACTGGTATTAGGCAGATCAATCTTACAACAAAGCAGTGTGAAACAGGAGTTTTATTTTCAGGCACTCTTATTGTTGGATTTATTGTAACATGCTTTGTAGTACATTTATCAGCTCACAAAATACCACCAGTCATAGCATCTGCCAGGGTCAAGAGAAGTCATGGAACCCTTAGCCTCATCCTTAAAGACTTGCTGGGAAACAGGAAGGCTTCACCCTTCAGGCGCCCACCCCTACATAGCGGAAAAGAATTTCATAAAATATATATATATATATATATATATATATATATATATATATATATATAGATATGTATGTATGTATGTATGTATGTATGTATGCATGTGATGTCATGTATGAATGTATGTATGTATATTATATATATATATATATATATATATATATATATATATATATATATATATATATATATATATATATAGATATATGTATATATATGCGTGTGTGTGTGTGTATTACCATGAACTGATTACACGTTTCTATTTTTAACTGAGAAGGATAATTTTTAACAAACTGTCTCCCTCCCTTGACCTCTCTCTCTCTCTCTCTCTCATCATCATCATCATACTTTTTACCAGACGCAGCAACATCAGCATTACATTGAAAATTGTGCAGTATCGTCAAGTAAAATGTTAAAACTTGGGGAGTGAAGAAAACCAAAATGTAACAGTGACATAAACATTAAGCAAATACGGCAACCCTGGCAGAGAGGGAATATAGTTGAAAAGGAAAATAGGAAAGCCGTTGAAACTGCTCAGTGAAAGGCGAATTGCTGTCAGTTTCACAAATGAACTTTATTTTCATTTTCTAAAAGAAGAATGGTTGCGTCAGCGATCTTGACTTCACCTTTATCTGTAAGTGTGATAACTTTGTTTTTTTTATTAAAGTTCCCATGATGACAGTGAAGTGAAAGATTCTGTTGAATGGAAACTTATAGCAAGTAAATTAGCGTAAATAATGATGTATCTGTAGCGCTCGGTGAGAAGTGCAAAACTGTTCCTTGGAAGCTGTGGATGCTTGAATTTTAATTTCCACCAGCGCCGAGGACATATTTTACATATTGCTTTATTTTCCAATATTTCGCCTAAGAAGGGAAATTCGTCTCTGGAGCGTGAGATAAGATGGTTCACCTCCCATCCCACAGAGGCAGAAACGGTTTCGAGTCTGCTCTAACAATGTCATTGAATTACTTCCCAAGGAGTTTCTATGTCCTTATCATGACAGTTAAAATTCTGGGCAGAAAGTGAGATTCCTTTGGCAAGGCTCATGTTACGAGCTTTATTATTCCTTGTCTTATTTCAACTTCTCTTGGAACTTTCACCTTGAATAACTTCAACTCGACTTTTCCACGACAGAGTTTCAAAACTAAAAAGTTATTATGAAGTTTCGTGGGAAACGAAAGTTACATAGCAATAAGTCATTTATACATAGATGTGTTTCTGTACATATGCATGGATATATTTACTTACATATGTATTTCCCTCCACTAGAATACTAACAAACAAATTAGAGCTGTAAACTGCGGTCTAGCAAAACCCAATGAAATGGCATTGTATGTTTTAAACAAATCTCGAAATCTTCAGCGCAACTTTGGTAGGGGAAATCCTTGTTTGTAGCAGGGGTTAGAAGCTTTTTAAGTTGACGAACACCCACCGGAGTTTTCTGAGTAATTATGAGAGTGCTATCCTAGTTTTGGAAATTGTAAGGCATTCCAGTTGATAAAGCTTATTCTAAATACCACAAAAACTTTAGATTACTTACAATAGATTCACAGAATCTTGTACAACTGAGATATTAACGACGTTATTAACATTTTTACTTTTCTGTAAAAGAAAACTAATGAAAACTTTTTCTGTCCGGCCTCAGATCTTAAAAACCACTGAGGTTAGAGGTCTGCAAATTGGAATGTTGGTCATCTACCCTCCAATCATCAAACATACCAAATTGCAGCAGTGTAGCCTTAGTAGTTTTTTTTTAAGGTTAAATTAGCTATGATCGTGCATATACTATACTGTAAGTCCGTACATTATAGGATATGTTTGATCTTAATTATTTTACTGAAAGTTCCTTATTAAGAATAGTAAAACATGATAGCAATTTAAATATACAACTTTTTTGTTGCAATTACAACGGGAAACCGAATCGAAGAGCAACCTCTCTCTCTCTCTCTCTCTCTCTCTCTCTCTCTCTCTCTCTCTCTCTCGACGAGAATATGAGGGATGACCCCTGTTGGTTTTCTGTATTTCGCTACACCTCATAAATAAAAAAATGATAATTCTTATCCTGCACAGTCGAGTTACATGCACTACCTCTGCTGTAATCTGTAAAAATGGAATGAATTATTAAAGGTAATTTCAGTGGAAGGTTATCAGTGTTAGATTATGAATTCATAATCAGCAGTCCTGGTCCATATCTGATGTATTAAGTGGCAAACATTTTAACTACTTTTCAACAAGTATTTGTAATAGCCGAGTCTGTTGCTGTTTAAGCGCTATGCAGATTCTGCTAGTCGAAGAGTGCTGTTATTTCATCTCCCGTTTCGGCCTTCAGTAGGAAAGAAGAGATGACATAGTATATATAAATTAACGGTGCTCTGTGAAGAGGCGCTGAAAGCTGCATGACCCAGATACTGATCATCGCAGAGTCCTTATGATCGATTTATATCATTTCCATTAAACTCATTGTTTATATCATTTCCTTTTCCATTCATTGTCATCATAGCGCTGAATGAACCTGAGGGTCCCAGTGCTTGGCTTTCTGCCTAAATAACATATTCCGATTATCGTCAGTTATTAGAGCCACTTGCTGCATTACTACCCTGTCATTTTCTGCTCTTTTCTGGTCTCCAGAAGATTAAGGAGGTGAAATTGAATGTAAAGTTCTGAAATGCGACGAAAGGAGGAAAATCTTCGTGACTTCAGGAATATCAAAGCGCTAAAAATTCTTGTCACAAAACAGAATTTTCCGTGCCTGCTTCATAGCGCCATTTTCTAGTGCAGCTCTTGGAGTCCGAAAACGAGGCAAGTTTTCTTTTCGAAGTTGTGAAAAAAGAAGATGCTTCCATTTTGCAAATACAAATATCTATCCTACCCAGGCCCACCCTATCCAGCCCCAACCCCCATCCCCATTCCCCTTCCATTTCCTGTTACCACCCCCTCCCCCACCCTTTCCCCCATAAGGGTCGATAATCTTGTTTGCTATGGGATTAGGTCAGCCAACCGTGAGCACGGGCTCTTGCTCCAAAAGAAACCTTTAAAATTGCTAATTATGCTTCGGAGAAATTGTACGCCAAGGTATTCCTAAATTTATCCAGTTATGTCACTGATCAAATCGGCCGAAATAATCAAATGACACATGGCGATTCCTCATTGGTTACTTGAAATTTATGAATGACGTTACGATAACTGCCCAATCAGGACACAGAGCGCTCGCTACCTGTCTTACTATATACACGATGTTAATGAATGACGTATGCGCCTCGTCTCGCTAGTATTTGAGTGTGTATGTGTGTGTGTGTGTGTGTGTGTTTATTTTGTGACATTAGCTTTTTTTTTCATAGCAAGGAAATCACTTAGCCCAGTGATTTGAAATGGCACTATAAGGTGAAAATTCATAATTTTGGTAATAATAGTGATATGGACTTTTTTACATTTTAAATTTTACTCAGCCTTTGATGCTAAATGCACGATAGCTTCGATTACAGTTATTTTGCATGAGCCACAGTATGAATCAAGGAAATTCAGTTTTAATTTTTGCTTCTTGGAAACTACGGTGAGTGAAACAAAACGTTTTCATTTGACCAATGTGGAGTAGAGACTGAGGTTTTGGACTTTTGTTTACCGAGCTACATAGCATATCTCTCTCTCTCTCTCTCTCTCTCTCTCTCTCTCTCTCTCTCGTCTCTCCTCTCTCTCCTCTCTCTCACTCATCTCTCTCTCTCCTATCTCTTCTCCTCTCTCTCTCTCATAGATATATATATATATATCTCTAAATATATATATATATATATATATAGCTTATGTATATAATATTATATATATATATATATATATATATTATATTATATATAATATATATATATTATATATATATATATATATTATATACCCGCATATAACCACACACACTCTATATAGGGTATTAATATATATTATATATATATATATATATAATATATCTATATATGATATATATATAGCATATATATATCCCTATCCTACATATATTATATATTTTATATATTATATATATATATATATATATATATATATATATATTATATGTGTGTGTGTGTGTGTGTGTGTGTGTGTGTGTGTGTGTGTGTGTGTGTAAAATTACGTTCTTATAATCTTGTAAGATCTGAGTTCTACATGCTGTAGAAACTACAAGGTGATGTGAGTTTAGAAGGCTGATTTGCCATACACACATCCAGCGACGAAGAGCAAACCGTGACGGTTTTGGCAAAGGAAAAAGGATGTTTATGCAGCACTATTCATCCACGGCAGCTTTAAAATTGCCTCTACGTAGATATATTTTCTCTCGATATCATCAATATTTTAAGCATAATTTGCCATTCGTTTTCAAATTGCTATACAGCCCCCCAGAGAGAGAGAGAGAGAGAGAGAGAGAGAGAGAGAGAGAGAGAGAGAGAGGGACGGGAATGTTATTTTGTTCCTTTTATTTCACGCTAGTTAGTGTTTGCATTTTTATGCCAGCAAAGCCTTCTACGCACAGAGGCACGGAGAATAAATTTTCCTTTTCACTCTGTATCTACCGTTAAAGGTTTTGCCTTTCACACTAACGCGCACATGCATACATGTCCAGCGGAATTAGAGAGATATTTTCTTTTTAATTTTAGACGTATATCACAAAAGCATTTTACACACACATAGAATGAGAGAGAGAGTTTGTGTATACCGTTTCAATATGACTACTGAGGTTGGGTCTATTAACCCGGCATGGTGTCCCCATAAGGAAAAGGTAAGCTAAACGGCAATTTTTGTCTATAGCTTCTTCTAAGAGCTTCATTATTTACAACAAGGGACCCTTTCCCATTCTGTACAATTCACATTTGCGACCTGGTGTGTCCTAAAAGGAGCCTCGGGCCTAAAATAAATTCATTGGGATAGAAGCCGTCCTTATGTCTTTTTAAGCTCCAGTGGATCCATGGTCAAGAATCCCGATTGGTAATTAAAGAACGATTCGCATGATGGTTTCTTCACCTTTGTGTGTCTCTAGACAATTTTTCCTTCATATTAATTTCTAACTCAGCGTTTTCAGGGAATATTATAGTCAACAATAATGGTAATGAGAGAGAAATGGAATCCCAGGGCTCTGTCCTTCTATCTATACGCATACGCACCAACCTTTTAAAAAGGCTGCTGTGTGCTGGTTTAGCAATTATGCTTAAGTCGTACAATCATGACCGATTCGACTGCTTAGTCACAGGGATGAATTTATGAATGTTTGAATTCCTGTAACTGAAAGAAATGGTCATTCTACAGGATGCGTCAGTATGAAGTTTAGTGGACTCAAGTTTGAAAACACATAACCCGTAATGTCCATCAATCTTTCGAGACTAGTAGAAAACAGGGTTTTCCGATAGAGAGAGAGAAAAAAAAAATTTAACATAAGGTGCCTGGTCCTTACCTGGCAGGGGAGAGGCCCCGTTACCACCCTGTTAACCGCCCCCCTCCCCCGAACCTGGTACCATATTTCGTGAACATGAGATTACTTACTCAGGCTAGTTATTTGTTAAACTATTTTAGGTACCCCTTAGCCTCCCCTGACCGTACGATTAACTTAGAAACCAACCATTGCCCACGGGATATAAGCTAAAAAATAATAAATAAAAACTCTGAAAAATCTAGTTATACGTTTAGATAACTGGGTTCTTAATTAGGTACTAGTCTGTTTCAGAACCTAAACACATTCAAATGGCGTTATTGTTTTCACGTGAAAGTGGTCAAGCCCACAACAAAAACTACCAGAAAAAAAAAACGACCCTATTTCGCATATAATGCTATTTTAATAACAGTGCTCGATCCTGGAGTTGTTTTTCAGTGTTCACAATAGTACTTAATATGCTTAATACGAAAAACACACTAAAATCTCCCGCAATTTTAATATTACTGCATATTTATCGATGAGAGTTGTGACGTACCTGGACTTCTTTAGGTTCGTGGTTTATATTTCGATCATTAAGGAAGGGTCAGTCATTTTAAAACTAGTTTCGACGATCTCGCGAGACGAGTCCACGATCGGGTTTTGCTTGTCCCAGTGCTTTGTGGTTAAGGATGGGAGGCGTTATTTGTTACTCCCTGTGTCTTTTCACCGGAAACTGCGGCTGCGTGAACTGTGCTGAAACTTGGTTCTCATGTCCGTGTTTTCACAAATTAGATGGGTTTATGGAATCCAAGCCTTGCTTTAAGAAACCGGTTTCAGCTCGTAGTCACTGTTCCTGCGGTGCAGGCGTATAACTTGTTTCTTGGAGGGGCTTTTGTTTCTCGAACGTCACTGCCATTCAGTTCAGTAGGATATTGAGAGTGTAAAGTTACTGGAACCCTATACATCCTACAATTATGGGAGACGACTGAGGGAAATCAGAGTTTTTATCTGAGAAAATTTCAAAACTTAACAACAAGGAAGGATTCTACCATCACCATGATACTTCTGCAAGTTTTTAAAGTGATATTATGCCCTGTACTTTTTTTTATGAAAATACGCTTAAAAATTGGAAGCAGCATGACGGTCATTAGTTGGAGGTAATTTGTCCCAATAGCATACTAATACTTTAAATAAGTACGTGCTAAATTTTTCTTTAAATTTAAGTCTTGTTAATAATGCTACTGAATTGCATGACTAAAGCGGATGTTCTTAGGCTCTAAAGTAAATAACTTGGGCGATGAAGTCAATAAAGAAATGGGTTTCTGATAAACAGTATTCCAAGCAGAACGACTTCACGTATTCCCCATACATTTTCAATGCAAGTGAAATAAATCATACGAATTATTAGAGGAAACGAAAAATGATCAACATTTTCCAAAGACTGGATTTTACTTGAAACGTGGACTTGAAGAAAAATGTTTGGATATGAAACTTGAGGGAGGAGGGAAAACGAACAACCCCCTGTAATCTATGACGGGTAAGAACAGTTATTGGGAGATTTGGGGGGATTCCCATAGCACTGACCACTTCATGGTAGTGTTGAATTCAGTACTTTACTGGGCAATTTTAGGTCATATCTGAAATTCAGTAGTTCCGTGGTTCTCTAAAACAATAAGGTTTACAAATAACAATCGAGCTTGATGGCGCTCGCTACACTGCGCTGGAACCCGGTGTTCTCTGTCATGTATCCCCTACCCCTCCCCCGACCCCGATTCCCTACCTACCACAGCCCGGACAAACAAGTTGGCAGGAGGAGGCTGGATGTGTCATGCCTCCCGTAACCTCCTGATCCCATACCTACCCCGCCCCCACATGGGACGGACAAACAAGAAAGATCCACTCTGATTTTATTATTATAGAAGATAGACAGGGCTTTCACAACAATCACAAATGGCGATAATTCTTTATTATGCATCTCGTTAAATACAAGCCAGACATCATCTAGATATTTGATAGTGAAATGAAATAAGTAGGTAGAGCACAAACGTCTGAATTATAGGCCTATGCTGTAATGTTTGTGTGGAGAAATGCACATCATCTAAAAAAAAAAAAATAGGCTTAGTATCACAAATAACACAGAATAATTTAGGTGAAACAAAACAGTTTTCGAAATACTCAAGGTCTATGTTACCGTATTTCTGCCATATCTACGGAAAACACGCATGGCACTCATCCTAATATATATATATATATATATATATATATATATATATATATATATATATATATATGTATAATATATATATATGTATATATATATAGATGTATATAGATATATATATATATATATATATATATATATACAAATCTCAAAACCTTGTTCAATTCTCGGTTTCTTTACACTTTTTGGATACGCTGCGGCTTGTCACTGCAAAGCCTAAAATCTAAATGGAAGAATATGAATAAAATCTGACTTAGGTCCAAATGGAGGAATATAAATAAATTTTGACGTCCGGTCGTCAGAATTTATTCATATTCTTCCATTTGGATCTTAATCTCCATGTTGATAGGCGTTTCCAAAAAAAAAAAAATATGAAGAAATCGGCTGTTTAAGGGGGCAATCTGGTTATGACAGTTACAAACGTATCCTGTAAAAAGTGACCAGTGTTTATATATATATATATATATATATATATATATATATATATATATATATATATATATATTATATTTATATATATACACATATAATAATTAAACTGGAAGAAAAACGATGTGCTACCTTAATGTTCCTTCTTTATTATACAGCACCGTGCTTGGTATATTGGTAACTTGCTGCCTGCTGCGTTCTCCGTGTCACCTGGGTATATTTTTATCATCTATTTTTAATGACCGTGTTTCAATATGGCCGGTTGAGGTTACGCGCTCGGTAGGGAGACGGCTACTCCATGTTATTGACTCTACAAAATAAATGCTGCAGATGAGGTTAACAGGAGCCCGGACTACGGTTGAAGCGGTTCTACCCGTTTGATACCACCAAGAAAGAGGTGACATTGGTATCTCTCAGCAAATGAAAAAGGGTCATTTCATCAGAAAGGTACAAAAACCAAAGTTCATTCGTTACTGAGCAGGCGAGTTCATAATATATTAGAGCTACATTGTGAATCGTAACAAAACGGTAACACGCATCATATAGCTCGGCGAGCAGCGGTATGTTAACGTGTCAGTCGACTTGGAAAAACACTACTTTTCTGTAAAAGGCTTTATCGATTTTCAGGCAACTATTAGAATATAAAAACTCGTGTATCGTAATAGTCACATCGCTTGAAATGGTGTTAAATTAAAAACGCTCTTCAACCTTGATATCTTCAAACGTAGGTGTTTTTTACAGTCACCGACCCCCACCCCCTCAACCACCACATAAATAAAGAATAAAATATTTTCCCAGTAATTTTGTTGACATCAGGAAGCAGTATATACGCATCAGTGTCGAGTGTCATTGCCTTTTTAGGAAATGTTTATTTCTTCATCTCAATCGACTCCCAAGTTTCCTAGATAAAGATTTTTACTGCACTGAGTAAAATGCTCTGGGAAATATGGTCTCGGGACTCATTTTCTCAAAGAATGACGACTTATCGTAGAATGAAGACGTAAAGGCAAGATAAAACTTGAGGGACCACATTCCATACCGTATCCTGACGTGGGTATCTCTTTCAAAATGGCTGGTTACATCATAATCCCTATTTCTTATCCTTTCTGCAATGAGCTGAAAAAAAATAATAGATTATTCTGAAATGAGTCTTTTAAAATTCCCAACTTTGTAAAACGCCGAAAGACGTTAGATAATCTCTTAGCAAGTCCGAATTTATGCTGATATGATATTATTATTATTATTATTATTATTATTATTATTATTATTATTATTATTATTATTATTATTATTATTATTATTATTATTGCATTTCTTCTTTTTCTTTTTCTTCTTCGTCTTCCCTATATTTCAATTGATAGCTCCTCCTCTTGTTTTTCTTGGATGAATTATTATTCCGTCATCATTTTAGTTAGAGCAATAAAAAAAAACTCAGTTCTGAATAACAACCGTCGCTTTAAGAGAAAACTGACAAGCAAAGAGCGCCATTAATCATTCTCCAGAGAAACCGAGTTCCATTTCTTTCCACTTAGACCGTTTCCTAATTGCATGCCAATGTGTTTCATGTTTGAAAATGGCCCTTGTGAAGGCCGGAAAAATTCTGTAACAGCGTTATCGTAAATGGACACACGCATCGGGTAATCCAAAGAGACAGACAGACAGACAGACAGAGGTATGAATACGTCAAGAAAAAGAAAACCTCAAATACAAAACGAATTTAGCTCATGACGCTAAAGGTCTTCACTAAGCTTTCTTATTTCCATCTGACATTCGATAGTACTTTGCCCTATCTCGACTGATCTATTAAGGTGTCATCTTATATATATATATATATATATATATATATATATATATATATATATATATATATATATTTATTTATATATTTATTTATTTATTTATATTATATATTTAAAACTTGATCACGAAATATATAAAACATGATGCCGAGATCTTTCGGTCTTAACGACCCTTTACTAGAGGCAAGACTTGCCTATAGTAAAGGGTCGTTAAAACCGAAAGATCTCGGAAGTTCTCGTTTTTTCATTTTCCTCCGTGGTATATATATATATATAATACATATATATATATATATATATATATATATATATATATATATATATATATATATATATATGATGACGGAATAATAATTCAACCAAGAAAAACAAGAGGAGGAGCTATCAATTGAAATATAGGGAAGACGAAGAAGAAAAGAAAAAGTAGAAATGCAATAATAATAATAATAATAATAATAATAATAATAATAATATCATATCTCGGAAATGGAAATATATATATATATATATATATATATATATATATATATATATATATATATATAATCTCCAGAGAAAAATCGCAACATTAATTCAAAATGGAACTGAATTTCATTGTTCAGCGGAAACTCCCCCATAGTGTCGTCTGTGGACATACATTCTTCCAAGTGATCATTAACGTCAAATGGAATTGGAGTCATGTCCGCCCGCAATAATGCAAACATTGATTACCTCTTGAATTTCCAATAACAATTTATAAACTTACATTGAGACCTCTCCACGAGTGTCCTGCCTCAGCGTTTACTTACAAATTATTTTGCCTCTGGGCCATACATTGTCCTAATCGCTGACGCAGTTTCAAATACGTCGTGGGACGATGGAATATCCCCAGAGGCAGCTAACACTCCAGTAATCACGGAAATATCGTACTGAATTTACACACACGTATCACTCTATATATCTCTTTCGGTTTGCATGTAATTTCACCTTTATGAAGCAGACGGTTTGAGTAAACAAAAGAAAGTAAGGGTATCGGGCTGACGCAAATGAAATTAACCAAAGTTTTAATCGTATTTGACGATACCAAAATATATCATAATACAGAACGAAAGACCTACGTTGTTAATTAACTGGTAACGCAGCCTGCAGTCAAAACTTCATTGTAAAACTCGGAATTTCTCTCGCTTAGTCCGCAATTTGCTCGACTTCATATTCTGTCATCTATTCACTATAAGGTGACGAGATTGTTATCGAGGCGGCAGCGTGACATTAACGATGTCATAAATCTGGAAATTTCCAATTTATATTTAGTGTCTCCAGGCCTCTCCGCTCAGTGGAGAAAGTTCATTTATATATAGAATTAAAACTACAACAGGAAGTTAATGACACTCTGCCTAGATTGGACAGCTGCAACTTGTCACCGATTCTTTCATAAAAGACATGAATGACTCGATTGCTTCACACCGTGAAGAGGAAATGACATGTAATAGTATGGAACTTTGCACAACAAATGTCTGTATATATATATATATTATATATATATATATATAATATATATATATAATATATACACACATATATATATATATAATATATATACATATATATATATATATTATATATATATATATATAGTATATATATATATATATATATATACATATATATATATATATATGTATATATATATGTATATATATATATATATATATATATATATATATATATGAATGAATGGATGTATGTATGTATGTATGTGTGTGTAGGAAGTAACTTGCAAAAATAACCGAAAACGACAAATATG
>NC_061100.1:45767993-45805493 GCF_015104395.2 Macrobrachium nipponense
GCATACGACGCTTAATTTCACCCGCCGTGACTATGATTCGATAGGGTGTGGTCACAATGCAAGCGTCGAGCATTAAGCTCATTAAAAAAAAAAAGGCGTAGTGCGAGCGTCTTCCTTCAGAAGAAATGGTTTTTCTGAAGTTCGTTACAGGTTTTTTCATCCTCTTTCCAAGTTTGGTGAGCAATAAATCGAAAGATCTCTGGCTACGCATATACATATATTTATAACGTACTTTTATCGTACACTCGAGACTTTACGTATTTTAAAGCATTCACTCCGCTCCATGTTTCCTTGTTAATATCAAGAATCCAGTTTTAACTACACGGAAGTATTTTCAAATAAACTCAATTTTCTTAACACAATTGATGATGGCATGTCTGCAACGTTGATCAGCTTCAACTAACGTGTCGCTTGCGTCTTCGGCGGCTCCAGTGAAGCCAATCAACTGGTTGACGCTATACCTCTGCCGTTCGGCGCTCGACTGTGACTTAATTCACTTGGCGTCAAGAGAGTCGATCTTAATCAGGCTCTTGTATATATGCTTGTCAAATTCAGAATTCGCTCTTTGAATTAAAATCAAGCGATCTCCACTGTGATAGTCATTTCTGTGGGTTTGACGTTCTAGTGCATAATGTATGATAGCTTATACTCATAAATTTTGTTCATGATGTTATTATACTTTCAAATATAAACCCGCAAATGGCCAAAGGATGTCAGAGTCACTGTTCTTGAGGAAATAACCCACATCAGATCCAAATTTCATGCACCTTCCCTGACCAACTTTGAAACTACCACCTATTGCTTGAGTTACACTGGAGACTGACTTGTAGGATTAGAATCGACATAAATGTATCCAAAATTATATCTCCTCACTTAATGTGTAACACATTGGTTTGCCTGTTGGGCTATCAAAACGCGCAGGCTGATTTCAATTCTATGAACTGATTAGGAATTAATTCAAGAATAGGCACAATAGGAGGTATCACTCGGGCCAGCCTTATCCATAACCCCACACAAAAAAAACCACAAAAAAAAAAAAAAAAAAAAACTGACAGTAAATAATTATATTAGATTTATTGTGAATTCATGATGAAGTAGTTGGTTCAGAAGAGAAAAAAATACAAATGACAACGCCTTATTTAATTCATGTTTCAGCTTCGAAAGAACTTGCTCTCATAGATTTTGAGGTTCATTTCTGGAAAAAGCAAGTAATTGCTGTCTCGTATGGATTACTTCGTCAAGAATGACTCATATGAGCAATCCTGGGAACTCAAATTGATCAGCTCAAGGTTTGGGTGGGAGAATATAAATAAATCGCTAGCTTCAAACCGCCTGTTATCGTGACCTAATCGTCAGCCTGTGGGTACAATACCCGCTCCTCTCTTCATTTCTTTGGCCTCGCACACGTGTGTTTATTTACACACAGAGATATGCGCATTATCATTTACATGAAAGGTGGTATTCAGGCTTTCGAGCGCCTCTTCGTTAGATAAAAAAATCAAGGAGGGGAAAAGGAAAGATGGAGATAGAGAATTTATAAGGAACAGCAATTATCGAATCCCCCTCTGACATGTTAATGCTAACAATCTATGTTACATTCATTATTATACATATACACGTCAACCCCCTGGCATGCCTAACTGTATCACCCGCAAATGTTCATAATGGCGTACTGTAGATAAGTGGGAAAATATGAGAAATAAGACCTGACAAAGTGACGCTTATGAGTGTGCTCATTCTCTGGTTATTAGGAAATCCTTAGCAGAAGGGTAGAAATGGTAGCCATACAACTCTATCTAGGTTTTAAAAGAAGTAGGTTTGTATCGTATAATCAGGTACCATATACAGGCAGAATGAAACCGTATCCTGTTTCCATTATTGATATCTTCATTAATAACAACCAGAGTTCGTTAAAAAGTTGATGGTTCTTCCACCGATGATCACTGTGCAAAATTTCAAGCCTTAATTACAAAACAAACAATTCTTTACATTTAGTACAAATTCAGTGAAGAAGGTAATGACATCTGCCATTTAATTCGCCCACCCTTAAGAACTTATATCTGTTTTGTTATCATAACATCGTTGGCAGGAAATTTATCTTCCGTTTTGTAACATCAATTTTCCTTACGTTTGTCATATCTCGCAATAATTTCTGTATTAAATTGATTATATATATATATATATAACGATATATACGTGTATATATATATATATATATATATATATATATTATATATATATAATATATGTAATTGATTTAAAACAGACAAAGACATTTTATATATATTCATTTCTTATTCCTTTTTTCCCAGAGAAGAGGTGGTAAACTCTTGTGCCTCCATAACGGATCATTATTTGCTGCATTTGCATACTAATGCCTTAATTTAATTACCTCGATTTGGTTATTTTCTTTAGAAAATTTCCTAAATAAAGGTCTTCCAAACTGCAGGAGGATAAAATTCTATTGCACGTGTTGTGTGAATTTCAGAAAATGAAAATTATAGCATACTGAAGCGTTGTGGGATTTTTCATGGAAGAAAATCGTAGGCCCTCACTGCATATTTCTGGATAGAAAAAGCTGTTTTGAATATGCCACTACGAACTCTTTGGGGCTCCTGGTGAAGGGTGCTTTGTTTCTGGTACAGATTCCCATCATTCTTCGCGAATACAACGCTCTCTCTCTCTCTCTCTCTCTCTCTCTCTCTCTCTCTCTCTCTCTCTCTCTCTCTCTCTCTCTCTCTCTCTTCTTCCCCCATCAAGTATATTATAACCAGATTAAGCTACCAATAAACGTTTATAGTCACCATCAGGCTGTGCTACAGCAGACAGATATTCTGGTTGTTACACGCTGCCTTATATCTTATCAATCATTATTTATTTATGATCACTTTACTCCTTCGTCATCTATTTTTTTTAATCTTCTCTGTTATTTAGGGAGAGGAAATGAAAAAATGTTCTAAGGATTCTCGATTGAAACTGAACTGCTCTGTTTTACAGTATATATATTCCTAGGTGAGGAAACCGATCAAGTCTCATTTCGTCAAGTAATTCTATGCCAATATGGCAGAAGTCTTCATAGTCGATTATCTTGATCATGGGTTCTACCGCCGTATTTATGGGCTCTGAATGATTGTACCTACTTAGCGAATCGATTCTGAAAGCTTTGCCTCCTCAAGGGATTTCCAGTTGGAATATTCATGTTTGATATAACATCACTCCAGTCCAAAGATTTTGAAACCTGATCGCAGCAGCGAGGAATAATGAACTCCGCATTTCCCGAATGGTCTCAAAGCGCATTATCCCTTCATGAAGGATGATGCTAAACATGAATATTCACGCATTAAAATTCTCAAGCAGTATATAAATCATAATCTTGTAAGGAATTGGCTGACTGCGACTCTCCTTCTGAGTTCACGTAGTTGCTCGTTTGGTGTCAAATAAATGAGGCTGATTCAGCAATCCAAAGGCTATTGCCTCGGTTGCTTGTAGATTATCGCAGTTGCTGAGGCAGGCTCTATGCCATTCGGGGAAGGCAATCATCAGAGGAGTTTCCTAGTTTGTTAGATTGTAAGCTCGCAACACTCCTCAGAATTACAGCGGGATGAAGTCGGGAGAATGAGCATATCCAGGGTATTTAGGTGGAATAGGCGAAGGAAGCCGACTGTACTTAACTAAATATGGGAGGGTATATTCGAGATGCATGTGTGATATTTGCTGAAGTTCGAGGTCAACAGATGAAAATATGGTCCTATTCAGCGCGAAATGGGCTTGCAATCTGGAACTCTATCACCTGAGTGGATGAGTATTGCATACTATTTCCTCGTTTCTTGTCTAAATTCTTCTCGCTGTAGACGGATATGGATCGTCAATACAGGGTACTTGTAGAGCACAAGCCATCTCTCTCTCTCTCTCTCTCTCTCTCTCTCTCTCTCTCTCTGGGTGCTAAATTGTAAGACACATTGCCATAGTAGCCCAGTACTTGAATACATAAACATTTTAATATAATATGATATATTATATATAATATAATATATATGTATATCTATATTATATATCATATATATATATAGTACTGGTAATCTTCTTAAGGCCAACGAAGATATAGTAATTCAGTTGTATTCCACATAGGAAAATGAAAAAAGGTATATCTCAGAAAATGCCCAACAGTTTCGTCCTCCAATACACGCTCCAAGAAGAGGTCCATTGGAGGACGAAACTGTTGGGCATTTTCTGAGATATACCTTTTTTCATTTTCCTATGTGGAATACAACTGAATATATATATATATATATATATATATATATATATATTATATATAATATATATATATATATATATATATATATATATATATATTATATACACACACATTAAGATGTTAATTTACTGTACCAGTGATGGTGGACATATCAAGCAGTGACTAAATACAGCATTGACTAAGTTAATGATATGAAGGGCAGGGGATGGAGGGGGAACAGATGAAGACAGCGACCGCTGCCTCATTCATAATTTTACATTCGCATAAATACGTTCATTCGCCTTCTTCAAACGAATCTCAGGCTCAGTTATTTGCAGATTTTATTAATTTTCCGTTCAAAAGTCTTTTCTACCGCAAAAAATGAAAACGTCTCTCTCAGGATATTTTTCAAAACATCGTTAGTAAGTGAAAGCAGTTGTTTCAAGATTATTGCCGCAACTGTATGACTTACTAAGAAAACGTTACAAGTAATGAACTAAAAGTTTACGTTGTACGTCTTCACGATTTCGGAAAAATAATAATTATCTAGTTAATTTTTCATATACGTACATACATAGACATGTTTAAAACTTGCCATATTACTATAATAGTGCTGTTTTTATCATGAGCTCATTTGAAACGATTTAACGTTGCAAAACGTTTGCGCTTTCATTTCTTTAGAAAGAACAAAAAAACCACGTCCACTGCCATGTGGAAAACTCGACTTCAAATCATTCAGATTACTCTTTACTAGAAAAAAACATTTAAATGATAATCATTAAAATTATTCTGCGTGCATTGAATTTAAGGTCTGGACTGTCCATCTGCTTTCGTATGAGGAGAGAAAAAGAGAGAGAAAAAGTGAGAGGAAACGAGAGGATTATCATAGAAATTATCTGAGAAAAAACGATGCAATGGTGTTCGCCGACGAGGAATCTTCGCATGTTTGGAAATGGCGCAGAATTTGCATGAATAAGCAGACAGGCAATTACGGAGAAGGAGTTTTTAGAAGCTCCAGTTTGCCTAAACTAAGCAGCAGAATATATTTTCCCAAAAAGTCTGACGCATTTTCTTCAAAGAATTCACTTCTCTTTATCTTTTGTAGCTTACCATAATTTTCGCAAAAACTGTTCATTTTTTTTACTGCTTCTCTTTCTTTCTGCTGTTATCATACGAGACTATTTCTCTTTGAAATGAAATTTGTTATTTTGCTGCTTATTTTTTATTCTACTCCAGTTATGCAGTTAAAATGATGAGTCGCTTCATCATCATCCGGGGCAAAGGTTGGAATTGATGCTGTCACCTGTCGTCAGTCTCAACTTCTGTACTTGACTGTGACCTAGACAAGTGCATTGTTTACTAGCTAATTGTGTTGGACTTCTCGGTAAACATGTTTCGGTGCCGTTCTTATATCCAGTCCTTGTGTGTGGTATCAATGCCCAAAATTTTACTCTTCGGCAACGTCTCGGCCATGTACTATATCGGAAAGATATAGTACATGGCCAAGAACATCCATTTCTTAGACGAGAATATCAACATATTCGATGCTCTCTCTCTCTCTCTCTCTCTCTCTCTCTCTCTCTCTCTCTCTCTCTCTCTCTCTCTCTCTCTCTGTAATTGAAGAATCACGAACCATGGAATGTGAAAAAGGAGACGGAATAGAAATTGTAATCATCTTGTAATAACATTACTTTGGTTCGGCGAGGACGCTCTGTAAAAATTCGGTTGTAAAAGTTGTCTGACACACGATTCTGGTTTGCAGCTTGTCGAGTAGGAGGCGTCTAATTATAACAGTTTTCATTTGAGGTTTGCCTATTCAAATAGATTTCACGGTCGAGGAGTCGTCATATGTCGATGTTGTCAGGCGTCCCTCTCTCGTCGCCCATGCAAATACGGAGGAATACGAAGCGTGAATTAGAACTTGCAAGCACCGGAAGAATGTTTCCAAGGTTATCTAGAGTTGTTATAGATCGAGACATCAAAGAAGTCAGAGAAAGGACAGAAGATGTAGATACAAATCATGAAAGGGAAGTGTGGATATCAAAAAGAAGAAAGAAAGTAAAAATGTGCCAAAGTATCTTCGGCGCAATCGAATTTCCTGTACAGCATTTAATGCTCGTGAGCCACGGCCCGGTGGTGGCCTGTCGTGTAGCGTTGTCAGCGCACGATCGTGGCTAACTAACTTTAACCTTGAATGAAATAAAAATTACTGAGGCTAGAAGGCTGCTATTAGTTATGTTTGATGAATGGAGGGTGGATGATCAAAATACCAATTTGCTACCTCTAGCCTCAGTAAGTTTTAAGGTCTGAGGGCACACAGGAAATGTGCGGACGGACAGCCAAAACCCTCTCCATAGTCTCCTTTTACTCCATTAGGGAGATTGAAATTATTAGATATCTGAAGCGAAAGAGGTAGTGAAAGACAAGGAACTTGATGTCAAGGAGCGAGTTATTGTATACGAGAAATCGGCGAATGGCAGTGTGTTTAGCAGCGACTGAACACTGCTGTCTGTGTTTGCAGTGGATAGTTTTGCAGAAGTTTTCTGTGTTGTGGCTCCTCAATTATCCACTTGAAGTACGAATGTGGTTGTGACTTCAGTCTCTTTTTATTATCTGCAACGCTCCCATTAAAGGAGATTGGATTTAGATTTAATGTCCCAAATGTCTCCTAGATTCGTAGATCTCGATTTTTGGGATCATTGTCGTCATAATATATATATATATGTATATATATATATATATATATATATATATATATATATATATATTATTTATATATATATATATATATATATATATATATATATATATATATATATATTGTTGTAGGAAGCCCACCCCCTAAAATTCGGAAAAAATTGAAAGTTTTTTATTTAAGCTTTCGGAAGAGTACATTCTCTCCCTCTTTCTGAAAGAGGGAGAGAATGTTACTCTCCGAAAGCTTAAATAAAAAACTTTCAATTTTTTCCGAATTTTAGTGGGCTTCCTACAACATATTAGAACACGGATACGCGTTTTAAACTTTGGCTATTATTTGTATATATGTGTGTGTGTGGTGTGCGTTATATATAATATGTATATGTAGTGTGTTTTATCTATAATCCACACACATATAATAGATATACTATAATTATATATCTATATATATATATATATATAAGATATGTAATGTTATATTGAATTATATATATAGATACATCAGCATATATATAAGAAAGAATAAATCAGCATTTTAGTAGTTTCGAAGCTATAATATACCACATCATCAGGCTATCTAGAATAAATACAATTTCTTAAAAAAAAACTCTTATTAATTACTAATGATATAAAACATAATAAAAATACTTCGGAACTGAGTAATGAGAATTAAAATTGAACACTGAAGTTAAATTTAAAAGTAGCAGTCAGGGAAGAGTAAAAGACAATAACAAGATGCTTACGCAAATCTAGAGAAGAGAGATAAATAAAGAAGCAAAGTCAGTTCAACTGAGCGTTCATTCTGGTGGTGATATAGAGTCTCAACTGATGTGAGATCCATGTCACAAGACCGACTGACTGGTCGGTCTGGAAAAAAAATGTCGATACTCAAAGGATAGTCTTCAACTTTCTTAGTTTATGTAACTCTCTTTTTGTTGTCTTTTATTCTTCTATTGACTCTTGCTTTGAGTTACATACCACTGTTCAATTTCAACTGTCAATATTGAGTTCTGATATATATACATATATATATACTCATATATATATATATATATATATATATATATATATATATATATATATATATATATAATATATATATATCTATATATCTATATATATATATATATATATATATATATATATATATATATAGATATATATATAGAT
The DNA here is from genome assembly GCF_015104395.2 of Macrobrachium nipponense. NCBI lineage: Eukaryota > Metazoa > Arthropoda > Malacostraca > Decapoda > Palaemonidae > Macrobrachium > Macrobrachium nipponense. Next base: position 45,776,098 of record NC_061100.1, read on the forward strand.
ATATATATATATATATATATATATATATATATATATATATCTATATATATAGATATATATATTATATATATATATCTATATATATATATATATATATATGATATATAGTATATATATATATATATATATATATATATATTATATATATATATATATTATATATATATATATATATGATATATATATAGATATTATATATATATCTAATATATATAGCTTTATACATAATAATATAAGTATAATATGTAATATAAGTTATCGTATATATAAATGAATATCATAATATATATTATATATAATGTTATAAGGGTATATTATAATCTAAATAAATATGCATATTTAGATTGTATTATAATATAATAATATAATATCATAATAACTATATAATATATGTGTATCTATATATTTAATTATTAGTCTCTCTCTAAAATCTATGTCTCTCAACTCTACTCTCTGTCTGCTCTTCTTCTGTTCTGCTTCGTCTCTCTTTCTCTCTCTTCCTTTCTTCTCTCTATCCTTCTTATCTAATCCTTCTCTCTCTCTCCTCTCTGTCGCTCCTCTCTCCTCTTCTCTCGTCTCGTCTCCTCTCTATCTTTCTATCTCTCTCTTCTCGCTCTCTCTCAATATCTATCTCTATATGGTATGGTGTGTTGTGTGTGTGTGTGTGTATATAAACATAAGGACCAAAAGATAATACATAGATTCATGTATTCTATCATTTTATAGAAAAGTAGAAAAGCAAAGAGGATTGGATTACACAGTAACTTGAAGAATTCGAATCAATTCCTAAGCAATACAAGAGTTAAAAGCAGAAACAAATGACTAAAATAAATCTTACGACTTGAGATGTGAATATTAAGTGACTTAGGAAAGCGCTCCAAGGACGATGAAATTTTTTAGCTATGAAGAGAGAGCAGAATATGACTTGGACTATTCAGTGGTGGAATTCAAAATAAATCCTTCTCACTAAAAGTACCATAGTCTGTGATTGACTCAACGACTGGAATAGTTGCACACTTTCAGCATCATTTTGTGGAAACAAGAAAAGTTCTAAGACTTATCTTGCGCAAGTCTGTCTATTCATATATCACCAAGACGCGCATTGAAAAGAGACCCACTTGTTCTAGGACTCCTAAGAACCAGCTGGGATTACCGAAGGTGGTTTTATAGGTCATGTTTGTTATTTTAAACATACATTATGCATCTTTTTTTAACAAGCAGTTTTACAAGGTAATATTGCATACTTCAGTACGCTTCCACGGAAAGAACAGTTATGGGAGGCTATAACTCGGTCTGCTTGGCAAAAGCCATTATACCTCGTTTTTGCGTCGAAATTAATTATGATGCTATTGTGTCATACAGTACAAGCTGTATATATTGTTCGACTGACAAAATGCGCAAAACGATTCGTACTATAAGTAGAATTGACCATTCTGTTGTACTACATTGCATAGGGAACAAGCAGCAGAAATCCTGCCACTGAACTACTTGTTGGCTCTCTGCAGACAATTGACAATAAATGATGCAGTGGATACACTGAACGAGTATGAGAGCTGAAGGTTTATTTCTGGAGTCTACCGTTCATTAAAATCCTTTTTGATAGAGGAAAATAGATAAAATACTACCTGTTAATACATAATTTTTTCAAATGCTTGTTTATTTACGGTCGCAGTCCCTCAGAGATTCTTTTATTAACTAGTGCACATATTAAGTATTCGCTTTTAGTTATATAATTTTGATGTCTGATCTTTTAACTAACGCTGGCAAACTCCATTTGTGTACAACTGCAGTACTTATAATGACTAATTATCATATAAATTCCTTTTGAATTCATGGTTATTATTGTTATTAGATTTAAACTTTCCACGGAACCGAATGTTTGTGCGTAAAAAAGTTAAAAAAAAATGTGAAGCTTGCTACTTGTGACTACGTATTAAATATAAATTTGACAATTCACTTGTTAAGGCTAAAAATCCTATGATTTTAAGATTAGAAAAAATGAGCGGGTGATAACAAATCATCAAGATACTTTTTTTTTCAAATACGATCATGATGCAAGTTACTAGGCATGCAAGAACTGCGTACTATACTCTCTTTAGACTTTGTAGTTATGTGACCCCTTAGGATAATGGTTCCGTCAGAGTATTACTAAAGGGTGTTTGAAGCTATCCTTCGGAACCCAGTTGAACCCATTTTTCAACCGTTTGTTTTACCCTCATTCCCTTTTCCTTCCTTTCATCCGTTTTTTGTCCAACTATTACTGTACTGAGAAGTGCAGCTGTCGGGTTTTGTCCCAATGCCACCCGTAGATGCTTGTGCTTCATCTCCTTAGTTTTCGCCCGCATTTGGCCATTTAATCACTCCAACGCTTTTTTTTTTCCTCTGTCTTAAGCGCTGAATGACCAAAAATTGCCTAGTGCTTAGGTTAACAGACTGAATTTCGTAAAACTAAATCAGACTTCAACTACTTGAGGTTTACGACCGAACTTATTCAGAGGCTTTCATTCATTCTCAAGGTATCTGGTAATCCCAACAGACTAAGGCACGAACGGTACCCTCTTCCAACTTCATTTGACGAAGTTAACAGATATTTATCGGTAGTGTCACCCCTAAAGTGTTCGTGTTTGAGTTAGGGATGCTCAGTGGTGTAGCACAGCACATTGCTGTACATTAAAGCTTATTTGATGATGATGATAATAATAATAATATATATTATTATTATTATTATTATTATTATTATTATTATTATTATTATTATTATTATTATTGTTATTATTATTATTCCAAAAATTACCCTACCTCGAATATATATTATTAAATAATACTGCAACGCAAGACATTCTATTTATATGTGATTATCATAAGAAATCATGCCGGTCATGCTGAGATATGATTATTAGTATTACTATTGCGTTTCTCATAGCAGATAACTTTGTGTCCAATGATAATACTTTCCATCGTTATCGTTTTCCTCTGGTATGAATAATAATTTCACGGATCTTATGTATTCAAACCACTTATTACGCCAGTTTCCACCCAAAACAAAGATAGTGGTTTGAGAAAGAAAGCGAAGCGAGGTTATCAATGAATCCTGCTGGCAAACTCGCCTGGTATAAGAGGGATCACGGGTAAAAGAGCCGAAGGAATCCAGTACCACTGGAAAGGTCCAACATGCAGAGTAGAATCCCCTTCGCTGCGCAACTGCGACAGAACTCAAGAAGTTGGAAACGCGCCTCACGTTTCCCACTTTTTTTTTTCTCTCTGTCCGCCCCCGGTGCAACTGTGGCCACACCCTGACCACCGTTTATTTATTCGAATTTTTTCTTCCTTTAACGGTAAAGATATCCCATCCTTCTTCCATTTTGCGGTGCTTTACGTTTATGATTTTTTTTAACAGGGGCGACACATGGTAGAACATAATATATCAGGCCAAAGAGGCAAATGAACGGAGAATGTTAATGAATTATTCATCTGTTTCCTTCGCAGGCTTAAGAAACTGTTGCAAAAAAGAAGAAAAAAACTATGAAAAGTTTGCATTCGTTCAAGCTCTTTTGCAACAGTTTTTTTTTCCTAGAGACAAATATTTTACTGATACTTTTTTTAGACATTTTTACTCAACCTATATTCAAAATTATCTTTATATCAGCACTGTCAACATTATCATCTCAGTAGAAACGATCACATTTTTACAATGACGCAGACCTTTACAGTGAGGGACAAAGCTGCTTTATAGATGGAAAGTATATTTTATGGTTCAGAAAATTGAGAGGAAGATAGCACCCGGGGAGTACACAGCCTAATATAATGAGTACAACGGACTTGAGAGTAGACTGGCATGCTGCCAAGAAAACCTTAAAACTAATGACCAGAGTGACTTTTGTAGAATAAGGAGTAGGCGACGATCTCACGTTAGAATCTAAATGAATCCAATTCTAATCTGGAGTTATGTTTTCGTTAGATGGAAATCTGCGGAGTCATTTCTCTGAAGAAGAAGAAGAAGAAGAAGAAGAAGAAGATGATGATGAAGAAGAAGAACTGGTGTCAAAAGCCTCGCAACTATTGTGATCAGCACTCCATAAAAGGAGTGATAGGTTTCATATCAGTCGAAGGCAACTTGGAGCGCCTAAAAAGGAACACTCTCCTTTCATGGGAAATTCTTACCATGAGTGCGAGTATCCCTTAATTGCACAGCCTCTGTAACGTCTTTGCACAAAATACTAAGCCATATGGTTCCGCTTCCTTTTTCTAAAATACTTCTTAGAAGATAGGCGTGTGAGATAAGGCTATAAGAATAAAACATGTCGTGAAAGGGCTGACTTAGACTTCCATTAAGGGGATCACAAAATTAAGTGATGGTAAGATTCAATGCCATAAAAAGGCGCCGAGAGGATACTTACATATTGAGGAGTTTGAAGATAAAAGACAGGGTCAGAGAAGACACCAATTAGTGAAGGACACCATTTGAGATCAGATAAAAAGTTAACGTGAAAAGGAAACTGTATGCAAGGAGTTTGGGCAATAGAGATTTGTTTGGCCCTGTCAAAATATGCAAACGTGTAAGTTACTGATTATAATGAGCTAAATGAGCTAGAGGTGGACCAAATATTAATAAGGAAGGTTAAATCACCACTTCATCTCATTTTCTAAATTCATACTGATGATCTAAAATACAATTGTGAGATTTCAAGCGTTTGAGAAGGAGAGAGCTGAATAGTTTCGAACACATCAGAATTAGTTAAGAATCTGGGGAATTCATGTTCTGGCTCGTTCCTCTGGCCGTCTGCTCAACGTCGTGGAACAATTGAAAACATACGCCTTCAAAATAAAAGATAAAATACTGATTTCTAACATCGAAAAGAAATGATGTTAGAATGTCAGGGAATGTTTATCTGTTAAATCAAGGACTGCTGCCATGTCTGTTGAATCATGGATTGCTGCATATAGAATTTTGTTCCCTGCAGGGTTACTGGTCTTTATAGACCTTCCTTAATGAACCAAGAGAAAAATACGTAGATTTGGCAGCTATCTGAAAGCAAATTACGATGTGTTTATGAAAGGGTGCCGATATCGTACAGTTTTTTAGTGCCTTTGCCTGCAGATAGAATGGGTCTATTAGAAAGAAAATTGGTCAGACTGGTGCATTTTTACACGGTATTTAAGTCAATCAATTCTAGTTTGCAATGATCGTGAGTCTTTTCATGGGCAGCAAACATAGGACTCGACTAGAATTTTAAGTATGAGAGGCATACACATTAATCGATATCAAGCTAAATAACAAGAGAGTAAGCTCTACCAAAATATGACTTGGATTGCTAGTGTAGATAGAAGAAAGGAAGCTTGCCTTTTCATCTTTATAAACACCACACTGATGGTACGCCTCTAGCAAAAATCTTGCTACCAAGTCCACATTAGGATATCATCTACAAAAAGTGGTTAAATACGATAAGAAATGATCAAGAGTAGTAGCCACAAGTCTAGTCTAACTTTATCGTTTCTTGATAAACTATTCCAGATAAAAAGAAAAATGAAAGTTGAATTCTTCACATCTACCAGCATAGTCACAAAGTTCACCAACTAAATGCCGCATAAATTGAAAATCTTAACACTGAGGGGTCTCTGTCTGCCGATACGTATGTGGCAATGGGTTTAGATGGGATCTCGAATCTTTAGATGAAAGGCATACTTAGGAGTCTTATAACAAAGCCAAATGAAATTTGCTGTATCAGGTAAACAATCTTTGAACCAAAGCACATGAACATTCTCTGAGATTTAAGTTCCATGCACCGTGACACTTCTACTTCTGGCTACCTACGTAGATTCTCACAATCTTAAGGCCAAAACTAATATTATTTTGTAGCGTGGATTGAAATGAGGAGACCAGGATAAGAATAAAATGGATTGATGTATATGATTTAGATATATGTGTGAATGTATTATTCAATGTTAGAGGAAAATTACGTGTAGAGTTAAACAGGAAAAATCCAATTGATATTATGAATGATAATTTAAACGAAAAATAATACAATGAAATTGGAACTTAATTTTGTGTGCCTATGAGCTTTACCACATAGTTATGGACTCATAAAAGTATGTAAGATAAATTCTCTGGTCAGCCAAACAATTAGGCTCTGCTTCAGACGATCTAGCAAAATATCTCGACGATATTCTTAATCCACTGGCTATATCATTTCAGCTTCTAAAGCATAGAATAATGCAGACTTAATGAGTGAAAGAAGTAATGTACGGGTTTGTAAGTTTCAATGTAGGATTGCATTTTACAGAAGTATTTATTAATGATTCTCTATCATTTTTATCTTATACCCTAAGTTAGCATATCGGCGGATATACCATTCGCTGCGAACTTTATAGAATTGATTAATATATGAAGAAAATGCTGTAAATCTAATCTAAAAAGTGAAATATTATATTCAGAATTAGATAAAGCCATAGGAGGTCACTAATCACCAGTGTTTTTTGAGAGCAGAATATCCAGCAACCCATGAGTGGCATGTTATATATTTGCCCAGGGAACGGAAATGTTCGCACATTCATTAGTAGACTAAATGAATTGGTGTCATCGTTAGAATTTACTATGGAGCTATGGAGATGAAAAATCATTTTAGCTTACCCTTTTAGGATTACCTGGTTTAAATTTAGTGTATACAAAAAACATACCAATTTTTTTCGAATGTGCGCTATATTATTCTGACCACAGCATTGAAGCACCAAATCAATATTCACATCCATATTTTTAAAAGCAGTGCGTGCAGGGAGTCCTGAATATTAATATAAATGATGAAGTAGATCTAATTAAGAATGCTGAAAAGAATATCTTGATATTGTCTTAAACGATGCATTGAGAAGGGCAAAATAAATAAAGCGTAATAAACACTAAGCAGAGGATTATAATTATGACATTGTACTTGTCGTAGCTTACACATAAATGTACTGTATTTCTTATTTACTTAGAATTTTATTACTAATGTAGTACCACTGAACAACAATAATACAGCGAGAAAAGGTGTTTCTAATAAAATTCTAATGTACTGGGAGTCTCAAGGGATACAATTTGTGTATTTGTATAAATATTTGTACATTTGACATCTGACTCTCAAAGTGTTGTGGATGTTTGTACTGATGAATATATCACGTCCCTCTACGAATATGCTAGAGACGTAGAAACATCAGGAACCTGCCCAGTAAGAATAAAAAACAGGACACTGGAGAATTATGTGTCAAAACCAACTGGGTGATGAGGAAACCAAACGTTAATGGTTAGAGTGTGCCGTATGGGCTGTCGACCGGTGTCTGTACTGCTTAGAGATCCCTCAAGAAATCACCCAACAAGGTAATTGCTCTTGCGTGGTAGCCCTTATTCAACCCCTGTCCCAGCTAGTGATGCTCCTTACGCCGCCAAATGAGGTAATAACAAGGCCGATGGCCACCACAAGGCTACCCTAAAACATAAGGCGCCCAATTCTGCAAGCAACTACCTTCTTTGACTACCTTTTTATTCTGTTTTATTTTCTCCCCTTCTAGTTTGATTGTAACTCTTGTCAGCATTTATTTAAGTGCGGGCATCACTTTTTAACATTGCGTTTATTGAGATGACAAGCAATAAATTCTTTTATTCTTAACTATCTACAGCAGTTACCCCTTTTGATAACCGTCCTTTACTTGAACTGTTCACCAGACAGACATCAGTTCATTTTCGCTGTAGTTGATTTAATGTGAATGATATAGTAACAATGGAAAAAGGATTTCGCATTCTAATTTCGTAGAGTTGAAAACCAATTAACCGACCAATTTTATTGACATTTTCTTGCACACATTCAGGAGCCAGTAACGATATAAATCAGTCTCTAATCACTGATAATTTTCAGTTAATTGCTAACAACTACGACTTGGTTTTATTTAATCATGGCATATAATTTTTAATTGGGGTAGTTCATGGCCCCTAAAATTGCTCATGAATATTGGTGCTTAATGAATCATCGTTGTTATTTGGTACTGTAAACCTAAAAGTCTGGAGCCTTTTTTAGTTTAATGTCCCAACTGCGTGTGAATTCCCAATGTTTTGATTTCACGGTTTGTGGCTGGACATTACACCGTTTTACAGCTGAGTGCGTTTTAAATGTTTCCATGACAAAATGAACAAATATTTTTTGAAAACTTCATCGCTGACGTCTTCTTTACTCCAAAATGAACAGTCCTTCATCCCAAGTTGAAATATATGTTGACTAACAATTTGCTTGTTAGTAAAGGTTGAAAAAAGGGAAAGAGGAAAAAGAACGAATACCGTAGATTCGTCATGAAATGGAAAAATACTTCATCAGAGTTGATGTTCAAACACTGCAAGTCAATAAACGAGTGAAATTCTGAGGGTTTGAAGAGATCACCTGCTTGTAACATAAAATTGTTGTATACTACTTGCTCTCCTTGTATATATCTATGGTTTTTTCTTTCTTTTCTTTTTTTCAGACAGCTATAAGCGAAAGCTAACTTGAGAAATTTTCCGTGTGTTACTAATTATAAATTCATTGCGTCCAATGATGTATAAATTATGTTCAATTAACTAAAGATTATTGTTACAAGGTGTACTACATCAAAAGCCCCCGATGCCTAAAATTCAAAGAACTGAAAATAGGGGATTTTTTGGTTTGCTCATTCCCTTCATAGGGAAACTCAAGTTCGGACAGTTAACGCGTTTCTACACAATTCTCTCATTATGTAGACTAATGCCTTATATTCCATGCAGTTTCTTGGTGAACACATTCTAAAACTCACTAATAGTAACCACCAACAATTCAACCCCCTTGGACAGTTCAAACCGATGATGGAAAGCTCACTTGAAAACCCACCCGTGAAACACCTCATTTCCCTTAATTTCCGTGGGTTATTGTCATTTTGCTGTTTCTGTAGTGTTCCTTGGTTGTCACGTCACGTAGCCATATATGATTATCAGTTGTATCGAGGTGCAGTTTGCATTACTGCTCATTTTATTTCTTCCCCTGTTTTTCACTACTCCGCTTATGTTGTAGTACATGCTTTGTTCTCCGTATTTTCTTGTTTCATTTCCACTCGTGGATGAATTAATCCTTTTTCTCCCCTTTCCGCATTGTCTTTTAGCTGCTCATCCTTATGGATTTCCTTTGTAGTTGATTATAATTTCGGCTCCAGCAACATTGCATAGTCTCTAACATGTGCTTGACAATTAGTTGAAAATCGAATTGGGTGCCTCTCGGATCCTTTCTTATAACCCCTCGTCGTTTGTTCATTTTTCTTTAGACTTGCCTGGTTGTTAAGACTCATGAAATGATTACGTGCTTTCATCCTTTTATTGTCCTTTTTGGGTTCTTGCGTAGTTGCAACCATACTCTCTTCAGTGTATAAAGGGTTTTGATAAAATGATACTGGTAGTATTTGATAGCTTTAGATTATTTTCTTATGACCATGAGAACTGCATTTTATTGATACCTTAACACTTGGTAATGCATGCTTAACCCAAGTGTGCAACTAACCTAGCATACTTGAATTAGTGTATTATGCTAGAAATTATTAATGATTACATTCTTCTGCAAATACAATAGTGAATAGTAAAAGTGATTTGGAAATTATTGCAGTCGATGTTCAATTAGAGTTGGTTCTTACTAAACTTCAATTGAACTCGACAGGGAATTGGAAGTTAGCACCACAGCAATTTGCGACCTGCTCCTCATTTTTCTTATCCCCAAGAGAAGGTTAGTCAATATGCCCTATTTTTTTTCCTCAGTCTCTTGTGTTCCCAATTCTTAGAGACAATTATACCCTCCTGGAAAATGCTCTTGAAAGACTTGTGATTAGTATGAGACAATCTTTAAGTACCCCTTCATAAAGCCGCCCTCTGCTGTCAGTGCACGTTTATCTCATAGTCTTCACAGTAGGAGTTCATGAACAGAAGCTAGGCAGGCATGAGCCAGAGGGAGTTGATGTCTTTGACGACCCAGGGCATGTCAACCTTGTCAGTCCAAAGCTCTAGCCTTTGACCCAATATTGTTTGTTGCCCAGAATTGATGAGCTCGCAAGGATTACTCGCACATGGACCGCTCCCGTTCAGTTAAATCTTGATGGAAACTGCCGAATATGTAAGCAGCTTTGAAAAATTTTCTTTTTCGATTTTGTATTTGAACGTTTGTTGAAGTTCTCACTGTATGATCCCATATGTACTGTGTTGCCGGCTAACTCCACATGAATTGTGGTTCTTAGTATGGGCGTAAAATATTCAAATAGCTGATCAGCAATAAATGCCTATGCTCTGCCACGTTCCAAAACTGAGGAAATAAGGGAGGGTATCTAAACAGCAGCGATCTCTGACTATTCCCTGCGTAGCTCCTTGTATATAAATTTGCATAATAAAACCATTTTATTTTATTTCATTGCAAATATTCTTCCCAATTTTCTTTGCATAAGAAAATAGTTTGTTTATTTTTTATTATGTAAAAATTGGAAGTAATACCAATTTCTAAGAGAAAGCTCAAATCTAAAAATATCTTAAGGTGGCAAATGTACTGATATATCCCTCAGAGACATCGAAATTCCAGAGATTAGAGATGTGAAACGAAGAAAAGCTGTAAGGAATTGAAGAAAATTAGTCCTGTGCCCTTTTGTTGAACTCGTATATGTTTTCACTGGTGGGGTATATATTGCCTGATTGACACACTGTTGGCTGTAACTGATGCAGCAACCGGCCTGCCTAAAAGAAACTAGGCGTCCCTGTCTTTTTCGAAGTTGTGGTGTCGGGTTTTTAAATGGAACTCTTTGGTGTGTGACTCTCGCCATATATTGCCCCCCCCTTTTTTTTCTTTAACCGACCAACGATTCGAGACTCATCTGATTTTGAAATCAAAATTTAGAATATATAGAAATAAAACCTCCTACAATCATGTAAACGTAAAATCTAACAAAAACTAAAATTTCTTCAAAAATCATTTTTGAAAAAGCTCTTAGAAATTAATTTATATATTGATACACACGCACATAAATTTGTAGTATATGTATATATGGATGTGTGCTTCTTTTTGTTTTCCAAACATTTAGTGGATATTCCCAATATGTTGTGGCTGTCAGTTAGAAAGCTTTCAGAACACTGACGGCTTCATTCAGCTACACAATGGACTCACTACTCTAACTCCTTACGCACATTCAATTATTCAGCTCTATGTGGCATGTACTCTGTCACTTCTTAGATGTTGAGGCCACTTCTTTTCCTTGCTTTTCTCTATCCATCCACCCTTCACAAGGTCTTCCTCTCCTTCCTTCCAGTGTTTTAGAATTGTAAAGTCTTGTCGCCAAGAAATCTAAACCACCTCAACAATTTCTGATCTGTCATTCCGAATACCCTAATCCATTTTCATATTGACTCTTTTCTCATTTAAAGTTTTTGTTCGTAACACAAATATTATATAACAATTCATATCCTTCCTCAATATATCATTGTCTCATACCCAATTTTAAAACAAATCAATCACTGTCACGCCTACAAACTGACGAATACTCCACCTTCATTATAAAAACTTGTTATCGCTCTCAGTAAATTTACTCTCTATACCATAAATGTTTTAACATTCTCCTCATCGTCTCTATCTACCGTAAGCTTTCATTGGGTCCATTTATGCCATAAGACTTTTCCTCTTTTACTTCCAAACTTTTCGCACAGCTTATTCATAACAAACACTTAGTAGCGGTTCTAGAGATCTTTCACTGGGAAGGGCACTTAGGATTATCATATAAATATGTGTGTGTAACATGTATTCACATACGGTACATATAAATCAAAATTTACATGTTTGCACACACACACACACACACACACACACACACACACACACATATATATATATATATATATATATATATATATATATATATATATATATATATATATATATATATATTAGTTGTTCTTTTTGTTGTTGTTGAAATAATCATTAACTTTGCAAATTTTTTGCTAATAATAATGGTTTATTATTATATTATATATATATTATATATATATATTAGATATTTTATAGTCCTTCATACTTTTTAGATTGAATTGATTGAAATATATCATTAACTTTGGTCAATATTTATTGCTATTAAAATATATATAATAATGGTTTATTATAAGAAAACAATATTCTATTATTCATATCATTGGGGGATGCACGTGACCTGGTGGCCCCCTTAAATCCACAACTGCTTGAAACACTTGATCTACATATCTATTCTGCCGGAAGCCATTCTACTCTCCCTATCAAATCTGTCGTTTGTCTTATCATCTTGATTAAAATCCTACTGATATATTCAACGAAGATACGCCCCTTTGATAAAAAGTCTCCTCTGTCACCTTTATCCCCATACTGAATAACAGTTATTTCTTCACCCATTCTTTTGGAACCTTTCCTTGATTCTGATATACCTTAGATACCCTGGTCACCCACTCAGTCACACTTTCACCTCCATAGGACATCTCACTTGTGTGCGTCTGCATTTGACAATGTATATGTGTTTATATACATATATATTCATATATATACATACATATTTATGTATGTATGTGATTTAAGAAAAATGAATAACTAACCTGTATATAGGCGTCGTGAGACCGTCCTTAAAGAAGAGAAGCAGGAAAATAGTGTCATCGGAGGGATGAGATATGTCGCAAGGGAGCGTTGCTGATTTTCCAATAAGTCCCGTTACTCTCACTACAGGTACTGCGAAAAAAGAAAAGAAATTTTGTTTGTCATTTATGCAGTATATAACAACTAAAACTATGCTGTACTAGTCGTATATTTTAAAATAAATACGAACGAACGACTGTTTAATGAGCGTTAAAGTAAGAAATTTTTCTCATTTTAAAGACGTGCCTTTGCCTCATAAGCGTAAACCAAACCTCATCTCTTGAATTGTGGGACCAAGATCAAAACACGAAGTTATTCCACTTCAGCCTCTAATTTGTGATATTGCAGTAAGGCATACTGAAGAAATGCCAGGTATTTTTTCCTTTCTTCCTTTCGTATGTTTCTGCTTTAAGAACTGATTATGTTTATTTCTTAATTTTCGGCGTTTAAGCTCCATATAATTAATTTCCATTGGTGCATATCAGCTTTATAATACCAGATTTCTCTTAAGGCTATAAGAGCCTCAAAATTAACTCAATTATTTTACTAATAAGGCAACTTTTATCGTTCATTTTCAATACATATTTTTCTATACAAAAACTTTTTTTTCGAACTACTTGACGACTGTTTTTCTCTAACTGAATACTAATTCGTTACGACAGTAGCTTTATTTATTTGTTTCAACTCTTCACACATTTTTTCTGTTTGCTCCTACTTTTTTTACTATTTCTATTTTTACGGGCAATTGTATTACGTTATTCTTATCTAAGAGCTTTCTCGCACTGAACTTACTGTGACTCACGCATTCATCTGTAATGTTACCTGTTAGGCCACCAAACAATCCCAATCTTCACCGACTTTTAATAACACTGTTTTAACTGGCTTAATAAATCCTTTGCCAACATCTCATGGGATTATCTCAAATGTTTATCACATCCAAATTAATTTCATTATACATTTTATCATCATTATCTTCCGTTATGATACCTTAAGTTTTAGCAACCCCATTTATTCAGTCATTAACCATCAGAGTAGGAAACAGCAAACTTAGATGAGATGAAAAATAAAAACATTAAACTGTTTTCATTCACGACACCTATTGTATGATCATTATACCATAAATCCATGTCTTTCATGTTTACTAAAAATTTTCTCAGTTCTGTCATTCAGATCTTTATCAAGGTTTCAGTCTTGATATAGTCTCTTCATTATAATGACTAGAGTTTCAAAAACATAAGGATTTCATAGCTATATGCGGTTTCTAGAGCACTATCGAGCATAAGAATCATGCTCAGACAATGAACGTGTTCAGTGAGCGCATGCTAGGAATAGACTGATTTACCCAGATGTCTGATTCTGTAGCCAAATGCTCAGCTGTGCCCATAAACTCACAGATATCTGAAAAATTGGATCCACTATATAATCGTAAAACTGAGCTCACTAAAAGAATTCCACAAGTAAGCAGTTCTAGACGCTGGGGTGATCGATGCTAGCAAAAGATGATTTGCTTCCAGAGACAGTTCCAAACATTGTCTCTCTGGGAGGTATTAGGAAGACTTTCATCATTATGCAATCTAATCTAAATAAAAAGTTCTTCTAGTGCCTGTAAAGAAATATTCATATCAGTTCTTAAGGCGTTCTCGCTCACAGTTAGTCCTCCTCTTATGCGGCATTCTATCGAAAGTTCAAGCGCAACAATTCTTTTAATTGTAATTAATACTTTCAAAAAATGTTCCGTGTAACTACAATCATTTACGGGGGGTTTTCGAAGACTTTTTTTTCACTAAAATTGTCATCATTCGATCCAGCCATTCACGTATAACAATATACATATACTTATATATATAAACATACATATATATATATATATATAACTATATATATATATACTATATATATATATATATATATATATATAAAATATAATAATATATATTTATATTATATATTATATATATATCATATATAGATATATATATTATATATCTATTTTTATATAATATATTATATTAATATAATTTATAAATATATATTTATTATATATATGTTACATATATATATATATATATAATATATATATTCTATATATATATTATATTAATTATTGTTCAGGATTTTAAGCCAGAGCCAAGGAAAGTTAAGACCTCTTTATAACAAGACTCATTCATCCTTGCCTATATACAAGTTGCCCCTGTGAACTGAAAGCCTCCATTCTCTAGAAAAACCCTCTTTGCTCCCATTGGCTGTTGCTGGATTTGCTTCTCCTCAGGGGACCTTGGAGGGGCGGAGCTACCCAAACGAGATTTTAAAAGAGCAGGGACACAGCAGCTCGATCTCAGAAACTCTCAGAAACTTTCAGAACCCACAAAACCTCCTCGGAACCTCTCTGGACTGCTCAAAAGCAGGACTTCCTCAGACTTTCTCAAGCCCTGCAGACTCCACTTCACCCTTTCTGCTCCCCCTGCCTCCTCTGGGGGATCCCAAACATTTTTATCTCTCCATAGTGCACAGGAATATCAGCAGATAAGAAAACTGCCAAGCCCAGGATTTCCAGGTGCTGTGAGACGTAAATTTCAGTTCAGCCAGGGAATTGTTTTGCCTTTTGTCTGTATTTCATTTCCATTCTTCCAAGGCGACTTTCCCCCCTTCTTTGTTCAGCTTTTCACTCCCCCAATTTTGATTCAATGCTGTGATTAATTCCCTTGTGATGCTAGTAAACATCCCCTAGTTAATTCAAGCACTGTAATAGTCCTTTCTGTGTAAGCTCTAAGTCGTTTCATGCCTCTTGAGTGGTTTGTGAATTTTTATACTTAGAGAAAGTAGTGTGTAATGTTCCCCACGTGTTCCTCGCCTTAGTATTGATGCTAGAATGCAATCTCTTTGTGGGAGAAATTGAGAACCCTTTGGAATAAGTCTTCCATTAAAATAACCCATTTGCGCAAAATTCTGATCTCCATGTCTGGTTCATTTCCCAGCCACGTGTTTCCGGTGGACCGACAATCAACCACCTCATTAGTTCCTGGACCTACATAACTTAATGTAAATATAGTCCATTTAAAATTAAAGTCCAGTGTTTATGACAATTCCTCCTTTTTCAGTAATATCGGCCTTCTGCCGTAGTATTTTTTTTTTCTTGTGATCTCTCGTCCCTCCATTCAAGGCCATTTTTAACAGTGTTAGAGCACATTTTCCATGAGGGAACGAGCAGTTCAGAACAATATATATATATATATATATATATATATATAATATATATATATATATATATATATATATTATACATATATATAGTATATAATATATGTGTGTGTATATGTATATATATAATATATATATATATATATATATATATATATATATAGTATATATTTAAACAGTTAACATACATACAAGGAATCCCTTGATTATCTGTATTCATATTACCCAGAACTCAACATTATCTGCTTGCAACCAGCACCCAGTTGCCGAAGATATGTGTAATACACTACATATTCAATTCATGAATTTTTTTAAAGATCGCTCTCCAGGAGTATGGTTGGTAATGCAGCGCGGTCATAAAGAAATGTTGGTAACACTGCCTCCAAGCATAAACAGGCTGGGAAAGGGTTTTTTGGAAAGGGAAGGCTGGGAGGGATGAGAGACTAGCAGTTGGCAACTCTGCACAGGCAGAGTTGCCAACAGAGTAAGTTTTAGTAATGCTGCGCACAGGCAAAAGCACTGAGAAAGTTTTTTTTTTGGGGGGGGTGTGGGGCTGGTGGGAGGGGAATCACAACAGGATGGCTGCAGAGGGGTAGGCACGTGTTTGACATCATGAGTAGTTTAAATTATTTCATGTATTTTATCTTGTACTTTAACACATTTTATTAATATCATCTAGTGATAAAATAATCATTCACAATGTAAAAAAGAGAGAGAAAGATCAAGCATTCGATACCGCCATATGATTTTCTTACGTACACCACCTGTGACACACACAAACATACTTCCCTTCCTTTCTCCCCTGTCATTTCTCATTTTTTATTTCTTGGCGTTTTGTTATCATTTTCACTGCATGAAATGAATTCGATGAAAATGCCAATGCAAGAGAGGAGAGCTTTTTGCTCTTATTATTGGCTGAATTAATGGGAGAAGAGTTGAGAAATGGATGAAAAACTCGATATTCTTTGAAAATCGGTTCGCTGTGGAAAGAGCAGTTCACCATGTTATCAACATCAAGGAAAAATTACATGACATATTTTGCATTACAAATATTTTCAAGTAATATTTTACTTTTAGATGCCAAAAAGAGAAAAACCTATGAAAAGGAGTAAAACTAGACTAAATGTTAAAAACCATTCATACAATAAACTAAAAGACAAAATTTCACCAAGTGTGGAAATGTTAGCAACACTGCTAAAAACATGTCCTACTAACGTGTTATGCAAACACTGGAACATAATGAAATGAGATCATTTTGACATCAGACAAAAGACCAGAATGGTAAATGATTTTCCAATAAGAAACTAAAACCGTGTGATAATCATCAGAGAATCAATTGAAAATATGCAGTGAACATTATGACACAATACCAAAAATTAAAAGTGAGAGCTGATAGGGTAGAATGGGAAGGTGTGCATGTTTTACAGGTGCTTTACGTAGGGGGCTTTCTTAGCGCGGTAGCATTCTCTCTCTCTCTCTCTCTCTCTCTCTCTCTCTCTCTCTCTCTCTCTCTCTCTCTCTCTGTCGTTGTGCATGATTATTTTAAGTTAATATCCTGAATTCTTTAATAAAATGTGGAAATGCATAAAATTAAAAAAAAATCAAACGAAGTATTTTTACCGACGAAGCTTATGCAACATGAATGTAAACACAAGGCAAGTTACGAAACATCATGAGATGAACAGAAAAATCAAATGAGTGAGATGAAATATAGAATCAGAAGAGATAAAATATTCTCTTGTTATATGTGATAATCATATCAGAGTCAACAAAAAAAAGATAACATGCAATGTGATCAATGGTGAAATCTCCTATGTAGATGTAAAAACACACAAATGCATACCAGTAAAACTTCAGTGATATTATGACGTGAAATGAAAACTCATTGATTATGTTAAAACAAATGATGATTAATTTACTTTTTTGTAGTGTTCTGAATGAATGCTGTGGGTACAAAAGATGTCAACACAGAGTAGCTAAGTTTTACACACAGTTTCCATGATCAGGCAAAAGAGAAATCGGTGAGCATAATAAAACGGAAGATTAATGATAACTTTTGAAGCAATGATCTTAGCATACATAAAAGGGCCCGACTACAGCGCAATATGAGTTTTGCAATGAATAAAAAAGGCAGTTTATGAAATTATTAGTAAAACTAATGAAGTATAATACAATATGGTGACAAGTGATAAGATTGTAAGTAATTACGTTAATAGTGATAAAACCATGGTAGGCTGTGAGTAAATAGGTAGACTATGGGGTAGCCCATATGCAGCTATATACCTATAACATATTGTGTGTTGCATACGAGAGAAAATAACGTGGTCCATTTTTTTTATGTAGCTATTTACTAAGTGCTATACATTAATATGTTTAGGTAAAATAGATTTGAAAAATGGTTCCCGTGTTATTCGGTAGTGCAATTGTACATACAGTACACCTAGCATATAGTGTATTGTTTACAAGAGAGAGCAAAAGGGGTTCGCTTGTTTGAGAAGGTAAATATATAGCAGTTTTTTGTTAAAGATATGGGAAAATAAGCTAACCAATTGCCTTTTTTCATCAGGTTTTTACTTTAAAGTGCGATAGTTGTTGGCTGTAAGTATGTTTAATGTTCATGTGTTCATGATTACTTGGTAATGACGAGGTACGGGGAGTAAGGGAACAGAGTTGTCGTATTACATCCATAGAGTTTTATTTGACCTTATCCGAATTCTGACCCTATTCGTTCTGGGCCTCGGCTCTATTATTGCAGATAATGCGAAGAACTATGTGACTAACTAGTAAAGTTATATTAATACTAAATATATTATTAATTGATAAATTATATATGGGAGGTACCCAGTAATGATAGATTACATTGGGTTGTTTAATTTATATATAATTAATAGCTTATCGGTATCTGCGCTTAGATTATAAGTGTACGATATATAATGTGTAATAAGTAAGTAATTATATAAATGGATAGCTCTATATATAGTTCATATCACTGGCTATTTGGTTCAGGTATTAAAATCATATAAATGTATACTAGTTAAGTAAGGTATAGTATACCTTTGGGTACTAGGCTGTCTCTATTGTAATACGAGCAGTTGGTATTAAGTGATAATAAACGGTTGCTTAACGTGTGTTTATAAAAGGTATATTATAATAATATATAAAATATATATATTAATATAATTATAATATATACTTATATATATATATATATAATATATTATATATTATATATTACGTATCTACCGTATATATATAGTAATATATACTATACTATATATATATATAACTACGTAGATATGTATAATATAATAATATATATACTATTATATATATAATATATCTAATAGTATTATATAATTATATTATAATAGTATATTATATTATATTTATATATATATATTAATTTATAATATATATATAATTATATATTATAATATATAAATATAATATATAATATATATATTATATATAAATATATAATATTTATATATATATATATATATAATATATATTTATATATCCTATATTAATATCTACGTAGATTATAATATATATATATATATATAATATATATATAATATATATATATATATAATATATACAGTAGTTCTTCGATATCTGCAATAATAGAGCCGAACCCTGAACGAAATAGGGTCAGAATTTGGATTAAGGTCAAATAAAACTCTATGGATCTAATACGCCACTACTCTGTTCCCAAAATAAAATATATATATGTACACATGAATTACAAACTTTAATGGTTTAAATGTTTTTAAGGTATGTAATTTATATGAGTAACGTATATAATTAAATTTGTATTGATAATGTTTTCTCTTCAAGGTTTGTAACTCGTAAGTATAATTTATATTATTATTTGTGTTGATGGTACTTTTTACTTTATTTGTAATTTACATATGTAATTTATATTTTGTGCACCCTTGAAAAATGTAATGAAGACAATAAGAAACGTTAAACGTTAGGAGCAAATGACTCTTTTTAGCCAATTCTTTGTGTTCTCCTCTTCACGTATATAATATATATATATATATATATATATATATATATATATATATATATATATATATATATATATATATATTATATATATATAGATAGATAGATAGATAGATAGATAGATAGATAGATAGATATTACAACGTACATACACGAAATGCGCGTTGAAGCTCTCAGTATTAAGAAATCAATAAAATGAAATAAGTATATTTTCTTTTTTCACCACTTGTTAAAATAAGACCACACAAGACGGCGTATGGAAGCTGCATCTGCCCACTCTCTTACTTATTAAGAATTAGATACGGCATCTTATCCTACTTCGTTCCTCCCCCCAAAAAACTCTGCCTCTCCTACAGCTAAATGACCCCCCATTGTCACCCTTTTCCACACCTGGTGCTGTCACGCAGATTTCTTTTCCAGACAACCGTAAACACCCCAAGAAAGCCAGCGCCAAGATGTGACAAACACAAGAGAAAAAGGAGAGAGAGGAATAAGGCAGCAAGTTAGGCTCTCTCCTTGCCATTCTCCTTGCAGACTTTGTCCTGATCACACCGGGGTGACATCCCGGTCACATAGACATCCTTATCTCTGTTCGGGGTCGAGACTTTTCTTCCCCTAAGCTCATTACCCTGCGCTCGGCTACTCAAGACTACGATTGTCAAACACAAGGTACATTTGGTTATGAAATTTCTTATATAACTCAAATTCTCATTTGCACCTCCCTCAGAGAATAAGTGAAATAAAGAAATATTCGTGACCTGTAACTAGAAGAGTTCATTTATATTGCTAACTCGTAACAGTGTTAAGTTACTTACATTCTCTGCCTTACGCAAATCCCAATTACATAAAACGTGTTTTTGATCGAGAAGTACAGTGCATACTTCATTTGAAGAATAAGGAGAACGCAAATAGTGTACAATATCTCACGTGTTCCACGGTGCCAGGGTAGCAACCATCCATCCCAAGTCCCAGGGTGAAAGAATGAAGAGCTGCTGTTAACTATTATTTTATGATCTGTGATAATTGATATTCCTTTAAACTCTGGGTTCTTCATAAAATGGATTTACATTTTCTGAGGTTTTTCATAGTGGCACTATTTGATTTGTTAATTAACTTGACCTCAGTGCCTCGGAGCTAGTGACTTCGTCTCCTGTGTAAATTCTTCTGATTGACATAATAATAATCTTAGTTAAATGTAACTTTGCATTTCCCTTAAATCCATCATTTTTAATGCTTTTTTTCCCTTTTTCTCCTTTGTTACTTGCGTGGCACCCAGTCTTGTCAGATGCCAGTTAATTTTAGAGTAAAAGTTAAGCCTTGTTTCGTTTTTTAAATGCTAATTTGTCGTTAATAATAAGTATATAATATGTATATATCGTACTTTTTATATGCAAATACTGTTTATTTTAATTGTTATTTCAGCCTGGAAAATGTATCATGAGGTACGAAACGTCGGCTTCTTAATAAATGGATAGAAAAAAGGATGCATTTCCATAGCTCCATTATATAATGTTATATATATATATATATATATATATATATATATATATATATATATATATATATATATATATATATAGTTATATAAGTCTATCACATTACCGTGATTCATATACATATATCGAGCTACAAATGTCCTTTAATATCTAATTCGCTCTACCTCGGAATTAATATATTTTCATATATGTTTAACCGAGGGGGAATTTATTAAGCGATAATAGAATTGGCGGCCGACAGGCGCGAACCATCGACCTCTCAATTCCAGGGCTTAATAAATTCCCCTCAGGTTAAACATATATGAAAATATATTAATTCCGAGGTAGAGCGAATTAGATATTAAAGGACATTTGTAGCTCGATATATATATATATATATATATATATATATATATATTATATATATATATATATATATATATATATACATTATATATATATATATATATATATATAATATACATATATATATATATATATATATATATATATATATATATATATATATATATATATATATATATATATATATATATAGTATATATATATATATATATATATATATATATATATATATATGTAGACATATATATAGATATAGATATATATATAAAATATATATATATATATATACATACATATATATATATATATATATATATATTACTCGATAAGATATTGGACCTCTTAGCGTCAAGCAGCCTAATATCTTGTCGAATTTTGAAGGAACAGAAAAGTGGGAAGGAATTTTGTTCAGTGCATTACTAATGTATATGTATATATATATGTGTGTGTATATAAAATATATATATCTATATATATTATATATATGAATAATATATATATATATATATATATATTTGGAGCTATGGAAATGCATTCTTTTTTTTATCCATTTATTAAGAAGCCGACGTTTCGTACCTCATGATACATTTTCCAGGCTGAAATAACAATTAAAATAAACAGTATTTGCATATAAAAAATAAGATATATACATATTATATGCTTATTATTAACGTCACATTAGCATTTAAAAAACGAAACAAGGAAAAAAAAGCAAAAGCAGAAGCAAGATGCACAAAACACTCAACCAGGATGGCAGTGTAAAGCAGACAAACAAGGAAGGCAGAACAGAAGGAGAGGGAAGGGGGTTTGAGGGAGCACAGACATAGAGTTTAAAAACAAGAGCAAATTATGCAATGAACTGTTGAGTTGATGCTGACTGATGATTGAGGGTAAGGACCGTCAATTTGATCAATAGATTCAAGGGTGGTTAGTTCCTCTATACTTCGCGTTCTTCCCGCAATACTCAAGTGCTGAGGTCAATATATGTTTTGCAAGTCTTGCTATGGTTTCTCACATTCGGCTGATCAGGATTAGATAGTCGACTACTTGATCTATAGCTAATTCCCTGGTGAGAGGAGATTTGGATCTTTATCAGCCTCCTGGTACACCCAATGTATGTGCCCAGATTTCATCTGGGACAGGTATATTTGTAGATTACACAGGAGGTAAACATGGGGCTAATCCTATCCTCGAAATGGAAGACGGACCTGATGGTTCGGGGGTTCATCGGGATTAACTTTAGATTGAGTGCAGTAATTGTCCACTGAATAAACTCGTACATTTTTTCCTGATTCTGTTGTCAGGTAATTAATTTAGGGGCTCTGAGAGCTATGAGTGGAGAATTTAGTTTCAAATTAAGCAATTTGTTAGGAAAACTATGAAAGGTTGCTGGTGGGAAGTAATTGTTCTTAAAACAGTTAGTGAGCAAAACAATCTCATTATGAAAAGCAGGCCAACTAAAGGTCAAATTAAAAGCTCTTAAGGAGGAGAGTGGACACGGAATTCATCTGAAAATTAAAAAGGCAGGAGCTGTAAAAATGACTACCTAGAACAGTAAAAGTATTCTTCCTATAAATGCCATTGTGGAAACCTATCTCGTCTTTGGTAACTTTTACGTCCAGCAAGGGAGGTGAGTTCTGGGTTTCTTTCTCAAAAGTAAAATTAGTATTATGATGTTGGGTATACAACTGCTCTAAAAAAAAGCGTCAACTTGGTAGCCATGTCTAAAGATGGCAAAAGTGTCGTCAACGTAACGTTTGTAAAACAGCGGGCCGGAATCAGAGGGACAGCCTTCCAGGGCTTGCTCCTCCAGGGAGTTTATGAAGATGTTGGCGAAGGTCGGTCCCAAAGGACTGCCTATCGCCATCCCTTCTATCCATCTGAAAAGGGTACCGTCAAATATAGAGGTAGTGTCCAGCACAGCCATTTCTAACAGTTATTTAAATAGAGTTTTGTTAAAATGATTTTTAAAAAAGTTGTCAGACGGAAATAACGTGTTTAAAGTGATATCTATGTTCTCTGCTACTGGGACGTTAGTAAACAGGGACTCAACATCAAAACTTGCCTTGGGCAGATCTGGGTTCTGTTTGATGACTTTGTCTTTGAAGGTGGCTAAGTTAGTTTGTGTGTACCTATTATTGGTCAAAGGTTGGAGTAAGGGAAAGAGGAGTTTATTTAGCGAGTTTATAGCTGGCGGTGTTGATGGAGGAGAGGATAGGTCTTAGGGGAATTCCTTCCTTACGTATTTTGGGCAGCCCATAAATAATTCCGCATGATGATCCTGTCACAAAAAGATCCTGATGTGTGTTATCGTCTATTGACTCGTCTTGTTTTAGTGTCCTAAGAAATCGGGTTTAGTAATATTGTAAAGGTCAGGGTCACCGACTTCTGTAAATTTAGACGGGTCATTTAAAATAACATTCATTTTCTGCTAGTTGGATCTGCCAAGGATTACCGTTCCTTTGCCCTTGTCAGGGCGTGAGATTACTAGATTTTCGTCTTTAGCTAGCTATCTCAGAATACCGTAGTCGTTTTTTTTTTTTTTTTTTTTTAATTTTTTTTTTTTTTTTTTTTTTTTAAGAATGGGGCACATCTAGTTTTGAGATTACCGAGGGTGCTAGGAGCTAAGGCTGAAGATTGTGAACTTAAAAATTCAACGTTTTCAGAGAAGGGAGGTTTGATTATTCTCTGAAAGAGCATTTCATGATGAGAGTGTTTCCCTCACTAATTATTTTAAGAACAATTACTTCCCACCAGCAATCTTCTATATATCCCTCAACAAATTGCTTAATTTGAAAAAAAAATCTCCTACTCATTACGTCCTAAATTACGTACGTCTACGTATCAGATTCCCATAATTGCCTGATAACAGATTCAGGAAAAAAATGTATTTTATTCAATGGACTCAATCTTAAGTTAATCCCGATGAACCCCCGAACCATCGGGTCCCTCTTTATTTCAAGGTTAGGATTAGCCCCATGTTTACTTCCGGTGTAATTTACAAATATGTAAGTGTTTACATATATGTGAGGAATGTATGTGACATTCCATATATAAAAAATAAAAACTATGTTGTTAATTAAACCAATGACCAAGGGGTCATATAGGAACTTGCAGGAGTGTGATAAACATTGTTAATGAAGTGTTGGCAAAGCCTTGTGTTGCTTGTATCAGCGTCTTGATTTGTAGACACTTGTAGTCATCATATCCACTATTGTGCGAAATGTCAACAATGCTTTCGCTTGAGAAACCATGTTGACGCTCTACCCACAAACCGTGGTATGTGACTTTTGTCTCATATGTTCATCTGTGTGTATGTTCGTATGCTGAGCTAAGGTTTGCTCTCCTGTGGGTTTGTAATTGTATTGTATCTCAGACTTCAACTAGCACTCTTCACTTGAAGACCTATCAAAACTTTATATCTCTCCACGATGTAAGATAGAAGAATATATCTTATTTTAGTACTCTGCGTTTCAACGACTCAACCTCTACGTCAGAAGGAAGCAATTGAACCAACTTAAGAAATATCACCACAGCCGATGAGACTGAGTCAAGAATGAAGAGTATTTACCAACCGACATCTGCTTTGCAGATCAAAAGAACAACCTAGTGCCTCGTTTGTAAATATAATACGAGAGCACTAAAATATGGCGGCAGCGGTGGGATTAGAATGCAACCAGTTTAGGACGATTGGTATAAGAGAGATCGGTACTACTACCTGTTCGTTAGTTACCTGCGGTGTGCTTCGGGTTTTCCTCATCACGGGCCCACACAGAATATTACCTTTGATTACATAATTCTGCTGCACATACTTTAAATATACTTTTGCTTTAGGATTTCCGTTCAAAGCATTTATTGTTTTGCATTCTTTGTTTGTACCAGTTCAGCGCTCCAACCCAGGTCTTCAATGTGCACGATCTCTTGGGTTAATGAATTTACTTGTTCAAATACAGTTTTAACAATAGGCACGGATGTTTCTATATCTTTTAGTCCTACTAATGGTTCCTTACAGTATGGTTCGGGATTGCGGGATAATGCGTCAGCTATGATATTTGCTTTCCCAGGTAGGTATCCTAACTTGGCTCCATAGACCTGAATGATCATATGCCACCGAGTTCCTTTGGGACTGTGATTAAAGCCTTTGAAAAAACTTGGTAAGGGGCTTATGGTAAGTAAGGACCTTAACAGAATAGCTGTAGATTATGAGCTTAAAATTGTACAAGTGAGTTAACGTTACCTAGCCCTTCCTTGTCTATTACTGCATATTTACTTTCAGAGGACTTCAGTTTCTGTGAATGAAAAGCTACAGGAAAGAACTGTTTATCATATTGCTGAAGTAGTACCCCTCCTACCCCTTGGTCTGAGGCGTCTGTTGCAATAAAAAAATTCTTATTAAAATCAGGGAATTTTAAGATAGGTAAACTGCATAATTCCACTTTAAAGATATCGAACGCCTGTTGATGCTTTTCAGACCATATGAAATCTATGGCTCCCTTCATAAGATCTGTTAAAGGAGCTGCTATGATTGAATAGTTACACATAAACTTACGATAGTAATACCCACTACAGCCCAAAAAGTGCTGTATCCCCTTTACGTTAGTAGGTACCGGAAAGTTACGGATAGCCGACACCTTATCATGGACCACCTTAAGACCTTGACTAGACACGTAAAACCTAAATAGACAAGTTCGGTTTTTAAAAACTCACATTTAGATATTTTTACTCTGAGATTGTGTTGTCTTATTCTCTGTAGCACTAGCTCTAGTTTATGCAAATGTACTCCTAAGGTATTAGAAAAGATTACAAGACCATCCATACAGGCATGAAGGGTATCCCCTAACAAGTCTCCAAACACTATATTAATCATTCTGGTGAATGTAATTGGGGCGCAACGTAAACCGAAAGTCATACATAAAAATTCATAATGTCCCCTAGCTGTGCTGAAGGCAGTGTATGAGGTACACTCACTTAGCTAATGGTATCTGGTGAAAGCCTTTAAGTAAGTCCAAGCTGGTGAAAAAGTTTTTCTGACCTAACAAAGATAAGATATCGGCTGTACATGGCACTGGAAAAGGGAGTTCTGTCGTTGCATCTCTTGCCTATTAAAGTTTTAACATTAACCTTAAAGAATGCATGTGAGAAACTTGGATATGAACCTTTGTTAGGGGCACACAAGACCCAATTTTATAACAGATTAATTTTAGTAAACGTAGAGAATTGCAAGAATCATGATTAATATTCCCTTCGATTCTTATGTTGCCTGGCAATCTTACAAAATAGCTCCGTTTCCCA
This sequence comes from Macrobrachium nipponense, assembly GCF_015104395.2. Taxonomy (NCBI): domain Eukaryota; kingdom Metazoa; phylum Arthropoda; class Malacostraca; order Decapoda; family Palaemonidae; genus Macrobrachium; species Macrobrachium nipponense. The sequence goes on from NC_061100.1 coordinate 45,803,084, forward strand.
CTTACATGTCTAGTAGCTCACTACCAGTAATGTCGAATTTTTTTTCTGGTACGTATTAATTTCCTCTAATATGGATATTTTTACGGTTGTCAGAGACCTTGATCAGTTCACTCATTGTTCTGATGCCATGGGTAAAAAAGTTTGTACAGCTGACTCTTTTGAATTCCACAATATATCAGCGAATTCATGTGGGTTAGGTCTAGTCCTTTATGGCTCTCTCCCTCACATACTTGAACGTTGTCTGAATTTACTTTACCCTTTTGACAAGTATAAGTTTGCTGCTTACAGGCTGAATAAGGGAACCTGGATACACTTCGCAGTCGAAGAGTTTCACGTCGCATGCCCGGACAGATCGTCTACAGCTTCAAAACTGTTCGTCGCTGCGGATGGCTACAGTGGAGTAACGCCCACCTACAATGTTAAGGGAATAAGCACCATCATAAGTGAGCGGGCTTATTTCGTGGATTTTCCTGGACCGTCATCCGTATCCCAGCATTAATTTCGATTTTTAATGCGGAGGTGGTCCAGCAGCTGTCGAAATTGACTACCAAGGAGGGCATTCAACTCCACGTTTTTCTGGCGCAGACCCTTGTGCTGGGGATGATTTTAATCATCGCGAATGAATTTGTATGGCATAGGATGCAGAGAACAAGTATGGTTGCTCAACAGAATGTTGGACCCTGCCCAGACAATTTTCCGTTGTTTTTAGAGCCATTTGAAATTGGCCATTTCATTTGACTCTAGGAGGTTGTCTGGAACTGTGTAAAGTACGAAAAGTTGTTTGAAACGCTAGTTAAATGTGTAGTAGGTATTTCCTTGGCTATGTATTCCATATGTAAAGTATCAGTAAAGGATCAGAATCTGTGTCAGTATCGAAATCATTATATATCTATCAGTATGCTTATTTGCAGCATATAGAAGTTAAACAATGAATCAATATATATCTGTGCTGTACGCACTAGGAATTTATATAAAGTGCACCTCGATTAATCACTTAGATTAGTCATTTATGTTAATCATTTGTATTAAGTGCACATATATTGATCATATTTATTTGAATATATATATTATATTTGTTAAATAAATCAGGTAGCCTATAATCAATCTGTTACCTTGTTTCTTATCACATTTTGGTACCACTAATTGCAGTTAATATATGATTTTTATCATGTAAATCTTTATGTCATGCAATTATCAGAAGTACATTAGTATTTTCTGTAGTATATGTATCCTCATGAGTAGAAATATAAAACTGTATCATTATATATCACGTGATCATTATTATTTACTATTATTATCATATGCGTATGTCTTATACCTCATATGTGCATCTGTATTTGTGTACACCATGAATTTTTTTTTACTTATAAGTATTTTCTATATCAGATTTTTACATATAACCAGTTGAATATCATTCCTTGACCACTCGCTGGTAATTATGAGTTAACTATATATTCACATTAATTTCTGTATCACGCTCCTATGGGTCAAAAGCAAGTCAAACTTCATGCCTTGAGTGATGTAGCTGACCGAGCAATTATGTAAGTGTTTACATATATGTGAGGAATGTATGTGACATTCCATATATAAAAAATAAAAACTATGTTGTTAATTAAACCAATGACTCAAGGGGTCATATAGGAACTTGCAGGAGTGTGATAAACATTGTTGATGAAGCGTTGACAAAGCCTTGATGTTGCTTGTATCAGCGTCCTGATTTGTAGACACCTGTAGTCATCATATTCACTGTTGTGCGAAACGTCAACAATGCTTTCGCTTGAGAAACCATGTTGACGCTCTACCCACAAACCGTGGTACGTGACTTTTGTCTCATATGTTCATCTGTGTGTATGTTCGTATGCTGAGCTAAGATTTGCTCTCCTATGGGTTTGTAATTGTATTGTATCTCAGACTTCAACTAGCATTCTTCGCTTGAAGACCTATCAAAACCTCCTCTATATCTCTCCACGATGTAAGATAGAAGAATATATCTTATTTTAGTACTCTGTGTTTCAACGACTCAACCTCTACGTCAGAAGGAAGCAATTGAACCAAACTTAAGAAATATCACCACAGCCGATGAGACTGAGTCAAGAATGAAGAGTATTTACCAACCGACATCCGCTTTGCAGATCAAAAGAACAACCCAGTGCCTCGTTTGTAAATATAATACGAGAGCACTAAAAATTATACCTGTTCCAGATGAAATTTGGGCACATACATTGGGTGTACCAGGAGGCTGATAAAGATCCGAACCTCCTCTCACCAGGGGATTAGCTATAGATCAGGTAGTCGACTATCTAATTCTGGTCTGTCGAATGTGAGAAACCATAGCAAGACTTGCAAAACATATATTGACCTCAGTGACTTGAGTATTGTGGGAAGAACGCGAAGTATGGAGGAACTAACC
>NC_061100.1:45810493-45812993 GCF_015104395.2 Macrobrachium nipponense
CTTAATAAACTTATAAATTGCAATAGATTTGGTAATCGTATATTATGTGAATAATTATTTGTTTTTATCATTTGCTATTTATTTGTTTTTATCATTTGCTATTTATTATTTATAAGTATGTAATTATATATAGATAATAAAAGTAGTAAGGTTTTCCAGTGCATAGAATCTCATAGTAAAAACATACACCAGATGATTCAAAACGCTGATATTTCATGTTTCTTCTTTCTGTCCAACGAAAAACCAGCGAAATTAGAATCTAGCTCCTCGTTTTCCAAATATTAAATGACGATCACGATTAGATATTTTTTCTTAAGTTCACAATGTCAAACATAAGTATTTAACATGTCATTTTAATTGCGTAAACAAACATATCCATTGTAGGACGATTCGTCAGTGTGAAAGAAAATGTAACGATAATGTAATTGGATAAATGAAGATTTTTTAATCTTAATCATTTACTAAAAGAATTATTATCTATAAAAAAAAGTATTAGATTTTTCTATCGTTAAGACATCCTTTCCTATATATTGCCAAAGCTGAGATAGTTATGATAACATATATTCATTCAAATGGTTGTTAATAACTCTGAACGGTTTGGCAACAATGTTTTGTTGTTATTGATATGATGCTTGTATCTATTTTGAATGGTTCCTGTAAGCCTCACCCTCTGAGCTGTTGAAGACAGCATCTTTCTTATAAAATTAAGAAAGAGTTGCTTCAAATCTCAAATTCACTGTAATCTAAACAGCAGTTTACTGAACCACATCTCTTTACCAGGCTTAAAACAAGGCTCGATGGAGGAGTATTGAAAAAAAAAAAAGATTAAATGTAGAAGACAAAAGGGAGGCATAACTGCAAGATGCAGCGTAAACAAGTAAAAAATGCCCAAGGCAATCGAGTTTTCTGTACAGCATATAATGCTGCATGAAACTCTCAGCCACCGCCCATGAAGCTCGACCGCAGCCCATGAAACTTTCAGCCACGGCCTCTGTTGTTGGTACCTGTAGCGGTGTCAGACGCACGATCATGACTAATTTTAACATTAAATAAAGTAAAAACTACTGAAGTTGAAGGGCTGCAATTTAGTATGTTTGATGATTGGAGGCTGGATGAAAAGCTTATCAATTTGCAGCCCTCTATCCTCAGTAGTTTTTAAGATATGTGAGCGGCCAGACAAATAGCCATTTCTGTAGTTTTCTTTTACAGAAAACTAAAATTATTTGCATAAGTTTGAGCATGTTTGTGAACGTGACTTTTGTCAATGGAAAATCGCCCGCAGTTGATGGGGTTAGACGTGCGATGCCGTTTGCTGACCCGCAATGAAGGATGTCTGGGTGGGAGGAATTTGTTCTCCAGGAAGAGATGGAAGTAATAATGTTCCATCATATAAAGATATAAGAAAGTGATGATGGTGATTTTAGAATATCGTGAAGCTGTAATATAATTCAATATACTATTAATTGTCCAGTAGAACTTTGGTTAAGAAAGTTGTGAGATGACAAACATCGCTTCCGTGATTCGTCTCACTTTCTATGTTAGAATCCAAGGTGCACACACACACATATATATATATATATAATATTATATATTATAATATTATTATATATATTATATATGTATAATGCATATATCATGAAGAAATAGCAGCAGGGAAGACTATCCTGATCCCTAAGCGGTTCATTTCAAGTCCCATGTTCAAGGCTAAAAATTGTAGTATCACGTTGATAATGCTTGAAAGTATTTTGATCCTACATTATATAACAGTTATTTTGGAAGTAAAATCACTTACAAGTAATCACTATATTTACAGACGAAAACAACAGAATGGAAGAAGTCTGTTAAATTTTAAAATAACCGTAAAATTGCCAACTCAGACTTCTTCCATACAATTATTTATAACGTAGCACGGATAACTGGTTTTATTCTCTTGACTTTTAAGCATGTACAAGTCTTTCTTTCTAATAGGTAGTTTATTATAAGACTTTAGCAAATATAGAATTTAGTTTTGAGTGATTTTATTTCCAAAAGAGCTGATGCTGTATAGTGGTAGCATGAAGTATTCCGATGTTGTTAACGAGGGATAATAAATTTTCTAAATATTTTTTAACCTCGAAAATGCGATTTCAGATGAGTTCAAAACTTCAGCATTAATAATAATCTCCTCAGGGTCACGATGCTTTTCCCCTTCTGTTTTTTTCCGTGAGTTCCAGGTCATATATATATATATATATATATATATATATTATATATATAATGTTTTATTATTTTTTTTATTATTATTTGTATTTTTATTATATATATATATTATATATTATATATTATAATATATATATATATATATATGTGTGTGTGTGTGTGTGTGTGTGTGTGTGTGTGTGTGTGTGGTGTGTGTGTGTGTACACACATATAACGGCCAGAACTGGAATTCATACATATAACACGCACGAAAGAAATATTAAGGAAAAGCATCGTGATCATTAGGAATTAATATATACGT
>NC_061100.1:45815493-45832993 GCF_015104395.2 Macrobrachium nipponense
TTCTTAAATGTTCTTATTATAAGCTGTAACAACAAAGGCTAGGCTAAGGCTTAGTTTATAATAATTGGGGGCCGGGGCCCTGTCCGGGATCTTAAACAAGTAAACACACCTGATTAAACTACCAAAGTACTGACAGTCAAGTCACCGTGAATGTTCCAACGTACGATAATTTAAATTTTTATACATTGTGATTATCGAATAGATTTATTACAGTATGTTGCGTGGGTTCTTTTCTCCTATTTATCTTATAGCGATTTCTCTCGACATTTAAGTCATTCCAATTCATGTTTTCGGACATTGCTATTATAGCTGCGGTCGTATCTAAGTTAACGTAGAAAGTAACCGAGTTCATTTACATTGGTTCGCCTTGTTTCAAATAGTTTTGGGAGAAATATTATTTGAAACTTCGTCTTTATGACATCATGGCATCATATTACCTTAGCGCCGTGTTATAGAGTAGGTTTGGAGTTTGACTGGCCTGACATTTCCGTATTCTACTCTATTCGAAGCATCTAAGTATTATTGCTTTTCATATCGCTTCATTCGTACAGTTTTGTACCGGTAATTATATTTACTACTTTATCGAAGCATCCAAGTATTAACTTTTCATTTTGCTTCCTTCGTACCAGTAATTATAATTATTTATTCTTACCCGACTTGCGTAAAGTAAGAATAGTTCAGTATTACATCACGTGATATATTTTACGTATTCTGTAATTGTTTATGCATTGGGAACACTTCTCGTTGACTTTGCTACGTTCTCTTGTGGATTTTCAGTCGCAATGTTTTCAGTAGACGCATTTTTCAGTGACCCCAAGGGAAAACTCAACACTATAGTATATGCTAAAAAGAGTGAATTGTTGGCTTTGGCAGCTAAGTTTGAAGTAACTGCTAGTTCAAGAGACAGGAAAGATGACATAAAAAATGCCATTTTAGAATATATTATAGAAGAGGAAATTGTAGAAGAAACACGAGGCTAGGAAATTCCTGAGTGCTAAGAAAGAAAGCTCAGACGTTGAGCATATGAGGTTAGCCATACAGTTAGAACAAGTAAAATTAGAGGCAGATAAGGAGAGAGAGAGACAAAAGTTAGAAGTAGAGAGACAAAAGTTAGAGATAGATAAAGAAAGGAAAAGGTATGACCTAGAAATGGAGAAAGCTAGATTAGATCATGAAGCTAGTCTGACTCAGAATATGGAAATTGAAAAAGTAGGATTAGTATAGAACAACATAGTAGAATAATGGCCCTAGAATCTAAACAACCACTCAAGTTTGACTTGACTAAGAGTTTAAAGTTAGTCCCTGAATTTACAGAAACCGATGTAGATTCCTTTTTCCGTAATTTCGAAGATATTGCCTCAAATATGAAATGGCCAGTAGATCAATGGGTTTGGTTACTTAAATCCAAAGTCCAGGGTAAGGCTGCTATAGTGGTTAGTAATTTGGTAGGGGAAAGAAATTATACAGTAGTTAAGCAAGCTATTTTAGATGCATACATGGTAACTGCCGAGGGTCTTAGACAAAGATTTAGACAATACATTTAATCAAATGCTCAAACTTGGTATGAATTTGCAAATTAAAAAATAAAGATTATTTCATAATGGCTTAAGGCTGCCAATGTTAATAATTTTGAGGAACTCATTAACCTGATTGTGACTGAAGAATTCATGAGAAAACTGCCACAAAATATTAGAATGCATATTGCTGACCGCGAGGAAGAGGATTTAAAGAAATCTGCTATGTTAGCTGACCATTTTTTCTTGATACACAAAACACACAAAAGGTACTGGAGATGTTTGTAAAGCAAGGCAAAGCAACAGGGTTCAGTGGTGAGAAAGAGGGTGTTAAACATTGTTCATATTGTAAACAACAAGGTCATGACATAAATGAATGTAAAAATCCAACCTGTAAGAAATCTAAGTTTTTTGGCTCTCAGCTGTCCTACCCCGATGTTGGTAAATAAAAAGGCAGTAAATTTAGCGTAAAAGGTAAGGAACTATGCATTGTATACGCCTGAAAAGTGATGCCTTGTTTGCTAATTATATTTCAGAGGGTACAGTACAATTCCCAATGGTACTCCTGTTAAAGTAAGAATCTTACGTGATACTGGGTCAACCCAAAGCATGATTTTACATAGTGCAGTGCCTACAATTTCTTTGCTTGATGAAAAGGTACTAGTTAGGGATTTAAGTCACACTAACAGTTTGTCTTTAGCAGAGCTCAATTTAAACTGTGAATATGTATCTGGTAAAGTAAAGATTGCTGTTATCAACACACCATTCCCTGTACATGATGTTCAAGTATTACTTGGGAATGATTTAGCTGGTCAACTAACTTTACCTAACCTTATTTTGTATAATCAGCCACTGGATAATAACTCTAATGATTTGGATATCTTTGAACATGTAATTAAAGAAAATAATTTCATTAGTGACTTAGGTGAAAATGACATTGAGGAAGTAGAGACCGAAGTAGAGACCGATCAATGTGACCAGACTGAGAATTTTGTTGGTGTCGTAACTAGGGCAAAAGCCAAACAGCTGTGAATGAAGGTGTCCAGATATAGTAAAGACAACCATTCCCTGTACTAATTCTGATTTGATAAACTTACAACGAGCAGATGCGACTTTAACTAATGCACTTAAACAAGCTTCCACTAAGGAAGGTAAGGTACCTGGCTATTACTTTGATAAAGGAGTCCTGTTTAGGCTGTACCGACCTAGAAAGCTGTCCTCTAATGATACCTGGGCTAATAAAGAACAACTTGTAGTACCATTAACTTTACGTAAGAATATTTTGAGTGTTGCTCATCAAGCAGATTCCCATTTAGGAGTGTCAAAGACCTACAACCGTATAGCTAATGATTTCTTTTGGCCAGGTATGAAACATGATGTAATTGAATTTGTTAAAGAGTGTCATGTCTGTCAAGTAGTTGGAAAACCTAATGAGGTAATTCCAAAAGCACCCCTCATACCAATTGTAGTACCACACGAACCTTTCAGTAAAGTCATAATTGACTGTGTAGGCCCATTGCCAAAAACTAAAAAAAGGTAATCAGTATATTTTGACTATACTTTGTCCTACCACTAGATACCCTATTGCAATTCCCCTTGGTAACATTTGTGCTAGAAATATTGTGAAACACCTCCTTAAAGTTTTCACCACTTATGGATTCCCTAAAGAAATACAGAGTGATCGGGGTACTAATTTCACAAGTGACCTTTTCAATGAAACTTTAAAGGAATTTAATGTAAAACATACTCTTGCATCACCATATCACCCACAATCACAAGGTGCTCTTGAAAGACACCATCAGACCTTAAAATCATTACTTCGAAAATTTTGTATGGAGACTGGAACAGACTGGGATGAGAGTTTAGACTTAATATTATTTGTAATTAGAGAAGTCCCTAATGATTCCTTAGGTATGTCACCGTTTGAGATGTTATTCGGACATAAAGTTAGGGGCCACTACAAGTACTTAAAGATAAAATGTTGAACAATGATACCTTAGATAACGTAACTGTAGGGCAGTATGTCGATAAATTGAAATGTAATTTTGAGAAAGTCCATAATTTTGCATTTAATAACTTAAAAAGTAGTCAAGATGCGATGAAGGAATACTTTGATCTAAAAACTAAAGTTCGTAAGTTTAAAGAAGGGGATTTTGTACTTGTATATTTCCCTACTCCTAGTTCTCCTCTCCAACATAAATTTTCTGGTCCTTATATAATTCAGAAATGTGTCAATAATAACAATTATATAATCAGTACTCCTGACAGAAGGAAACGTCAACACCCAATTAGTTCATGTAAATCTCATCAAGAAATATCATGGTAACCTCCTCCAGTTGCTTTGCATTGTCTATCAGACTCTAATGTATTAGATTCTAAGAAATATAATGCATCAGCACACCAAAGTAAAACCCCATTGCCACATGATGCAGATTTATATCACTCTAATGATTTTGTTTCTTGGACAGACTCTGCTAACCAGGAAATATTGCAGAATATTCTAGTATATTTACAGCATCTACCCCGAAAGCAGAGGAGCCAGCTAGCAGAATTATTCCACAAATACAAGAGTATATGTGGGGAGTGTCCTCAACGTTGCAGCGATGCTGAACACGACATTGAATTACAGCGGGTACACGACCAATTCGTCAACACTATTACAGGACCAGCCTGGAAAAGCAGCAACGGATGAAGGAGGAAGTATCGTATTTACTGAAGAATGGACTGGCAACTAGAAGCACATCAGCTTGGGCGTCACCATGTCTTTTAGTTCCAAAACCAAACGGTAAAGTAAGGTTATGCACTGACTTTCGCCAAATAAACAATGTTACTATCAAAGATAGCTATCCATTACCAAGGATTGATGACATTTTAGATGCCATTGGTAATGCCAAATATTTATCACAGATCGATCTATTGCGTGGATATTATCAGATTCCACTTACAGACAGAGCAAAGCAAATATCTGCTTTCATAACTCCCTTTGGATTATTCCAATATGAGAGGCTTCCATTTGGTTTAACCCAATGCCCCGCCACCACCTTCCAGCGCTTGGTGAATAGTGTAATTCAGGATCTTGATGGTACGTATGTGTACATCGACGATATTGTTGTGACATCTGACACCTTGGATGAGCACATCCATCGACTAAAAGCATTGTTTGGTCGTCTTCAGGAGTTTGGACTTACTATTCACCTAGGAAAATCTTCATTTGGTAAAGGGAAGGTTAGGTATTTAGGTCACATCATAGGTAGTGGAGAAATTGTTCCAAAAGATGAAAAATATACACTGCTATTGTTGAGTTCCCTGTCCCACGAAATAGGAAAAGTCTTTTAAGATTTCTAGGCATGACCTCCTATTACAGGAAATTCTGTAAAAATTATAGTATAGTAGCCACTCCCTTGATTGACCTAACCAGCCCCAAAAATAAATTTGTATGGTCTTCTAATTGTCAACAAGCTTTTGATCAACTAAAGAATATACTTGCTCTAATCCTGTCCTTGTTGCTCCTGATCTTGCTCAACCTTTTATCATACAGATTGACGCCTGTGATACTGGCATTGGTGCTGTCTTGATGCAGAAGAACAGTGACACACAGATGTTGCATCCTGTTGAGCTACCTATTCCTGCAAACTCAAAAAAAACACCAACGTTCCTATGCGACCGTAGAAAAAGAGCTGCTGGCAATCATCCTAACCTTGCAGAAATATGAAATATATTTCTCATCCAACATCCCGATCACCATCTTTACGGACCATAACCCACTAACCTTTCTCGGACGAGCGAGGTTAACAAATCAACGTATTTTCAGATGGTCTTTGTTTCTGCAAAACTTTGACCTAACCATTCACTACATCAAAGGAACTAATAACTGCATTGCGGATGCCCTGTCTCGGACCCACATGGACTCCTGATAGTCTTCTGGAATACTCTTCATGAAACTTATAATGTCCTGATAGGCCATTTCTTCAACGGGGAGGAGTGTGATATTATGTATACCATGTCTCCGTTCTCTGTAATTATGTCGCTTGTACATATTTATTCTTGTAGTGGTACTCCTTCTTACCACTAGGTTTGTAACACTTGTTTTCCTGTTTTGACCTTTTGTATCCTTGGCTATCTTTTCGTTACTGTTCGTCATTTAAGTGTCCTTGTCGTTCATTTAGTTTACTTTGGCTTGTAATATTTTGAAGAGGGCAGAGTCGCTCTCAGGCCACCTTAACGACAACATATTCTGTATACACGGTGTAGGATAATCATCTTCCTATTGTTAAAGTAAGTCAGTGTGTTTTCTTTTATTTTGTGTTTCGTTGGTATACTTAATTCAGGTGTTTGTTTAATTGTTTGTCTGTGTGTTCGTTCATTGGTTCATATAATTGTGTTGGTTTAACTTGCGAATTGTTTTCTACTAAAGTAAATGTCAATGTAATTGCTTGTTATTTCTATTATTAAATGGTTATATTTTGTGATCTGAGTTTTACACGTTCCTTCATTGATTGATATTTCTTAAATGTTCTTATTATAAGCTGTAACAGGCTAGGCTAAGGCTTAGTTTATAATAGTATATATATATATATATAATATATATGATATGTATATATTATTTATAGACAGAAACATGAACGATCCCATCCCAAAATCTTCAGCATATTCCCAGAGCCCCCGCCATCTCGTAAGGGGGGACTTTAGGCTTTTTGCCAAATGCCTCTTATAGTTCTGTAGAGAATTAAGCATGAAAATCTCACGATGTATGTATGAGATGTCAGTGCTGAATATAAATGGTATTGCGCTCAAGAAAATGTCTATCTTTTCGGAAAGGGGAAAGCTAGAGTTTACGTAAGACTAACACGTCCTTTTTTGTTATTCAAGGATATTACATTATCATGAATACTAACTACTATATATATATATATATATATATATATATATATATATATATATATATATATATATATATATGTATATATATATATATATACGTATATATATATATATGTATTTTGTATATATATATATATATATATATATATATATATATATATATATATATATATGTGTGTGTGTGTGTGTATATACATATAATTACGTGTGTATATACATATTATTGTCGAATCCAGGTTCTGCAATTACAATCGATATCACCCCATTCCTTCCTATCGTATCTCTACCAGGTACCGGCTCGAATTCTGCAGGGGATGAAACGCATCAATTTTCCATTCCCCTTGGGTATAAGTTATTCTCGATGTATAGTGCACTGGATAATAAGCGGTATTTGTAGCTTAATAGCTATGAATATTAGAAATTTACTAATGTATATGGACAAAACTTCATATACACACATATACATACAAACACGTGAAGATTGTATATCAAGAGCCAGCAGGAAAAATGAAAAGCAGCAGTACCTAGCGCTTTCGTGTATTCTTGATACCTTATCAGAGTACGAAATATAAAAGAATGAAAAACAACTTCGAAATATCAAAGGTAAACATAAAACGAAAAAGTAAAATATAGAACAACCAAACAGCTTAGTCAAGAAGCAAAGGGTCCACAGCCTAGAATTACACTTAATGAAAGGGTAAATACTACAAACGGAAATGAAACTACTAAGCAGTCAATTACATAGTTACGAAGTTGTCAACAATACATTTATTAAGCCAGTTATCTAGTTTATATTGTGTTGCTAATATTAAAAACACAATTTGGCTTATATTTTATTATGCTAGATTCTATAATGTTTCTTTTAATAATATCTCTGCAAAATTAAATTTCTTTTGATTTTTTTCAATTAATTGCATGATTAAATTTATTCATACGTAGAAAGAGGACGCTTGATATATTTCCTACACGTGCACAATATTTATGTTGATTTAATCTAATTAAAAATCGGTTCACTTTTATCAAATATTTTACCGGCGAATGTTCTTTAGTTTAGGTATGGCCGTTGTGTGAGGATGTGAACCGATTTTTAATTAGATTAAATGCGCTAGTTCCCTCTGTAAAATTTACACTTGGAAGATAAAGATTCAATTTTACCACTTCTAGATGTAAATGTGCATAGACAGGGTAACAGATTTAAATTTTCTGTTTTTAGGAAACCTACAAATGTATACTATTACATTCACTTTTACTCTAATCACCATTTGAAAGTTAAACTCTATCTACTTTCTTCGATGTTCTTAAGAACACTAAGAATGTGTTGTCCTGAATTTTTAGAAGACGAGATTGTCAAGATTTATGATATTACTTTTAAACTGAAGTATCCGACATATTTAGTTGATGTTGCTTTAGGAAAGGCTGAGAAAACATTTTATGCAGTTGACCATGTACAAGCTTTTGATCATAGCAATTTACTTGTTTTACCTTTTGACTACAGATTTCTTTCTTTGCCCAAAATTTTTTAAAGTTTTCAATGTTAATGTTGTTTTTAGTAACACCCAGCCTGTGAGAACAATTTTGATAAAGAACTCTCCACATTTATAATCAGGTTGCATTTACGAAATTCCATGCAGAGATTGTGATAAGAAATATAATGGTCAAAGTAGCAAACTACTGGCATCAAGATTAAATCAACATATATAGTGTGTACGTGTAGGAAATACATCGACCGCCCTCTTTCTACATATGAACAATTTTAATCATGCAATTAATTGGAAAAAATTTAAAGGAAATTTTATTTTGTAGAGATATTAGTAAAAGAAACATTATAGAATTTAGTATAAAAAATATAAGTCAAATAGTCTTTTTAATATTAGCAACGGACAATATAAACTAGATAACTGGCTTACTAAATGTGGTGTTGACAACTTCGTAACTGTAATTGACTGCTTAGTAGTTTCATTTCCGATTGTAATATTTATCCTTAAAGTGTAATTCTAGGCTGTGGACCATTTGCTTCTCGACTAGGCTGTTTGGTTGATATATATATTTTACTTTTTGTTTCTATGTTTACCTATGATATTTATTTCGAAGCTGTTTTTCATTCTCTTATGTATTGTGCCCTGATGAGGTGTATCAAGGATACACGAAAGCGCTAGGTACTGCTGCCTTTCATTTTTACTGCTGGCTCTTGATATATATATATATATATATATATATATATATATATATATATATATATATATGTGTGTGTGTGTGTGTGTGTGTGTGTGTGTGTGTGTATGTATATATATATATATATATATATATATATATATATATATATATATATATATAATATCTATATATAGTATATATATATATATATTCGACTGACAGGAGACAAGAGTCGCAGTCTGTCTCCATCGGTTGCATGAAAGTAAAAGCATTTATTACTTTCGTCAGGTAACTTCTAAGTGTTGATTCTGCAAGATGCAAATATTGCTAGCGTTCTTTATACTATGCACAGAAGGGTTCTTTGTTAATACTTCTTATTAAATAAAATGCATTTTCCTTTAGTGAATGTGTAATGTGTTCAGTACCATCAGCACCAACCCACAGAGAGTTTTTGACGTGAACTTACAATCGCCATTATTTTGTATAGCATACCAAAAAACAAAACAAAAAAACTTGTAATAACAGAGAGATCATTACAAATTATTCTTGGTCCTAACAAAGTTGCGTCGCATTTATAATCCTTTATCAATCAATATGATGATAATCAAGCCCTTCTATAAGAGTGCATTATTTCATGTATTTTATCGTAGCAATATATATATATATATATATAAACGGGGGACATTTTGACGATTAGGGTGGCGTATTGAAATATTTGAAAACGTAAGACGAGAGAACACAAAGCAAAATATAACAGAATATGCCCAGTGTACCTAACAACGGACAAAATAAATGAAAAAAACAGCCAGAGGTAAAAAAAGTGCCATGTTAACATAAAGTACCGAATGCCCTAATAAACAGAAACGCTCCTAATGTACCAAAAAGTATCATTGAAGATACCCCCAGCGTACCAAAAAGAAGCAAATATTCAAAAGGTACCTATTACCCCCATGGAACAAAATGTATCCCCTTAAAAATAGAGCTTGTGAATAAAGTGTACCCAAGGTTGGCTGTGTACCTACTAAACAAATTTTGCTAAATTTTCTAGTGAACAAAATATCCAAAGGTATTTTAAAAAGGGCCTAATGGGTGATAGAACAGTGCCCAATGCACCAATGGACAAAATGTACCAAAAGTACAAAATGCACTTCGTGATTATGTACCCAATCTAGAAAATGTACCCACTGAACAAAATTTACCCAATAAATTAAGTGTTGCAAGTGAACAGAGTATAAACAATGCACCATATTTGCATAATAAAGTTTATGTACTAAACGTCTCAATGAACAAACTGTACCCATTGAACAAAGTGTACCTTCTAATAAATGTTCTAAATGAACCAAGCGAGCAAACGGTATCACTATTTTGAAGAACGAAATATTGCTAACGTAAAAAATGTACCCATTGAAACAATGATTTATCTCTGGTCTCTGCAAACTGTTGTATCTCATTTCGTGTGGAAAATTGACATTTAGTTTGGCAGACGGTCTGTAAATAAAGGTTTTAATATATTCACTTATCCATTTCCATAACACCTTTGATGGTATGAAAAGGCTTATAGAAGCTATTTCACACATGACAACCATTTGACTTTGTGACGTTGTCATGAATAACAATGATTAAAAATCCGGTGTCGACAATATATTACGAGCCGACCCAGTTATTCGTATCAGATGTAATGAATAGTGTTTTATAAGTGGACACCCTTTGTTCTCATGCTGTCTCTATATGTATGTATCTTTCTCTTTTTATGGTGCCCACTGCGTAATAATTTCTTGACTACATTTCTGTACATGTTAACAAATATCGCAATTCCACATCATCTGTCGAAACCCCCTCCAACTGGCGTATTTTTGCCAGTTATGGCAAAAATCTTCGTTTACACTTTCTTACCAAATGTAAATCCATAACAGTTACAAAGATAAAACTCTAAACTGTTTACAATTTATCTGTTAATAAATTTTTTCTTTTTTCTGTGTTGGAGATGCATTTGAATATTCTGATGTTTTAAAATAATTGCAATAAGTACAATTCAAAATTAATATTGTAAAAAAACAAGACGACAAAGGATATCAAGCGACTAAAGCGGATCCCGCCACGAATCGGTTAATTGGATTCTCATTAGTGACAGCGGGTTTCGTGGGGCCATGGCGAACACTTACTTCCTAATTTCCGTTTTTTTTTTATGCAAGTTAATCTCATTACTCATGAAGGCATTTTGTTGAGAGTAAGTCTTCTTACTCTTTTATTTTTCCAACAGTATATTTTGGTTAAGTTTTATGGTTGCAATGATATGCAGTAAGTTCAATGACCAAAAATAAGTAGTAATCATCATTTGAATATTTCTAAAATATTAAAGAAAATAATAATAGCAAGTTTTTGAATCGGCACACAAGAAAATGACAAAAATCAATCAAGCAAATGGGCTATTAGTCAAAATTCCCGGAAAAGTCAATACAATTGGCGACTTAGATTTACGGAGCAAAAAAGAGGCTGCAAATAGTGTTTCCATCAAATGCATATTCGAAAATCTCCACAAAATAATGAATCACGGGGAATCGCGTTCTGTTCTACATGAGATAGTCATCTGCCTGGTTCAGCATCCTCTATGGTCTTGCTTGGTTGTAAATTGACAGTTTTAGACTCAGTATAAAACTGTTTTGCAGTCGATGTACGTAGTTCGATTAAAATCGTAGAACTTTCTTGTCAGTTTTCAGCCTAAGAGATCCCCTGAGATGGCTATTTGTCTGTCCGTTCGTACTTTTTCTGTCTGCCTCAGATCTGACAAAATACTAAGGTTAGAGGGCTACAAATTGGCATGTTGATCATCCACCCTCCAATCATCAAACATACGAAATTGCAACCATCTAGCCACAGTAGTTTATATTTTATCTAAGGTTAAAGTAAGCCATGAAAGTACGTCTGGCAACGCTATAGAACAGGCCACCACGGGGCCGCGCCTGAAATTTTCACGGGCAGCGGTTCATACGCTGTACAGAAACTTGATTGCGCCGAAGAAACATTTTTTACTTGTTTTTATTGGGGTTGGTGTCATTTCTAGGATGCCGTACGAACAAAAATTCTCTCGGTGCTAAATTTCTAATTGCGGCTCTCTTCTGCCTCAGCGCCTATGGCTGTGTGTGAGCGCGCTCGCGTGTGTGATGTGATTCAGATCGATTTCCCATATTTGTCCTCTCTCTCTCTCTCTCTCTCTCTCTCTCTCTCTCTCTCTCTCTGTGTGTGTGTGTGTGTGTGCAACGTAATAACACATTACAGTGTTTCCCAGAGAAAAGTGTGCAGTTGAGATTAAAAGTTGATGACGAAGATAGAGTATTGGCTTCGAATTTCAATTAAAATCTTTTCTGGCAGAATGGAAACAATTTTTCGAACTAGAAATGATCCAAAATCCAAGTTCATCAGCAGACAAAAATGTGAAATATAATAGAATGGCTGGATCTGAAAGCGAAATAACCGCACATGCGTTGCAAGAACTTTTCTTATTTTCTTATTTGTACGGATGGTTAACATTGTCATTTTTATTCATAATGTCTTTCACCAACGTTGTTGATTTAAACAATATTGATACAGTGCATGAACAGGATTCATAAACAGTTAAGAAAAACGAGTAAAAATAATAAAAAGCAATACTTTAGGATGAGAATCACGTTCCAGCTCTCATCATGCAGGAGGAATCTCATCTCCTGCTTAGCGTCTCATGCAGCCACCAATCAGAAAAGAGCGACGCGAGCGCTGCTTCCCCATTGGCTCATCTCAGCCTTAGGTGCTTACAGAAAATACACACCTGTGGAAACCTGGAGATAACCCTCCCCAAATCGAGACAGTAAGACACAAAGTTTTTATTTATTTATTTATTTATTTTTTATAGGCTCTTTCGCCCTGGGTTATCTTCCACTGTGGAAGGTTGATGAAAGGATTGAGATATTGTTTTTTATAATTTTATGAAATATTCTGGTGTTGGTGGTATCCCCCATTTGATATGTCATGCTTTATATATATATATATATATATATATATATATATATATATAATATATATATTATATATAAGTATCAACCCATACGCAAAATAGAATTTGGTGGCAGTGTTAAAATCAATGTTATACCTTGAAGTCCGAATGGTTTACCAGTTACATTCATTTATCAAGTTTACTTTCCAGGAACATTCTTTTGTGTAATTTTATAAATTTTCAACTAACATGCATATATATATATATATATATATATATATATATATATATATATATATATATATATATATGCATGTTAGTTGAAAATTTATAAAATTACAAAGAATGTTCCTGGAAAGTAAACTTGATAAATGAATGTAACTGGTAAACCATTCGGACTTCAAGGTATAACATTGATTTTAACACTGCCACCAAATTCTATTTTGCGTATGGGTTGATACTTAAGTATAAAAATGTATATATATGCATACATATACATTGTATATATACATATGTTTATATATTTATATAAACATATATGTATATATACAGATATGTATGTATATACACTTTTTTATACATACGTATTAACCCATATGCAAATGAGAATTTGGTGGCAGTGTTAAAATCAATGTTATACCTTAAAGTCCGAATGGTTTACCAGTTACATTCATTTATCAAGTTTATTTTCCAGGAACATTCTTCGTAAATTCATACCTCTTATTCTGAATTTCCCACAAACATCAAAATCAAAACTCATCATCATCAAGAGACACTGAAAAAGCTTTTTGGCGGGTTTTACCCAAACACAAAATTAAAGTCACTGGTAAGAGGAGAATGAAAGAGTTTTTAGTAATACACTTAAGTGGCTCCCCGTTTATAAACGTGATTTCATATTCTTGTGTCATGCAATGAAGAGCTGCTTCATGGAATTTGATGATTATAAGATAATATATCGGCGTCGTAAATTAAGCGAACACGTTGAATTCTGTTATTTTTGTCAAAACTCCCCCCCCCCCTCCCCGCCCCACCCACCACCCGCCAAATCCAAGTTTTCCACATTCAAGATTTTGCTGTCAGCTTACTCTTAACGTCAATACTAGCCTGTGCCCCTCAAAAAGAATCTTTGTTTTTGTGACAAGGAAATGACATTTCCCTCCTACCCACCCACCCACCTACATCCCGATCCCCACTCCCCCCCCCCCCCCCACCCCTCTGCGATTACGACATCCCTTCATCGTTTGGGTAAAGAAAACAGTCGTAGAGCCTTTTTCTTTCTTTCTTTCTTTTCTTAATCATGGTATGATTTGAGTGCTGGAACAGCTTTACGAATATTACCGATTTTTTTTCCTTCATCCTGCAAGCATCATAAAGCGCTTGGAAATTTTCAAGGGGAGACAGTTGATTTTCTTTCATGATGTAATACTCTATGTGAATTTTTTTATGCTCTCCCTGACAGCCCCCCATATCTCTCTCTCTCTCTCTCTCTCTCTCTCTCTCTCTCTCTCGTAAGTTTATACCTTGTTTTTTTCGTGTTTTCCTGTGATTCCCCCTCTCTCGTTGCTAGTTTTTTCGTTGTTTATTTGTATCATCAGTCTCTCGCTTTCAGGTTGTTAGTATCTTCTCTCTCTCTCTCTCTCTCTCTCTCTCTCTCTCTCTCTCTCTCTCTCTAACGTAGTTATTTGCACTTTTAAAATTGTACCCTGTATTTCCATTTGTCTCAATAAAAGCAAGTAGTACCATGTATGTTCAGTTAAAGTGTTTCAGAATTTTAGTTCATGTTACGGCCAACGGGTATTTTTCTTGGCTATATATCATCAGTTGTGTTTAAAGAGGCATACCCAGAGGCCTTTTTCACATCAAAACAAATAAATGAACTTTCAGCTGAAACAACGCTTTTCAAACTTGTATTTTTATTCGTGCTTAACAGTAGCTTCGTTATGATCATCTATGTTACATCATTGCTAGACGCCATACAACTGGATCAACTGGAACCTCTACCTCCACCTCTTTGATAGCCCTATAAATTATCCTGAATGGTTTCCTAGTCCTCATAAAAATAACACTTATCATTGTCATTTGAGAGATAAGTTCGTTCATCCTAACGCACGCGGAAGTTCCTCCTTCCTTCATGAATCGTATGGAGGAGCTGTGTATTCAATGCAAAGAGAGCGTTATCTCGCGGATAAGAGGGGATATCCAGGCGGAGCAGATGTCCTGCCTCACATAACAAGGATATCAAATAAAACCTGACGACAATCAACGGTGGGAAATAAGAACTGGGCCTGAGGCGGAGGAAATCGAGGCCTGCTACTTCGTTCAACGAAGCTGCTTCCATGAGTCTCTTTAAGGAGGAGGAGGAGGAGGGGGTTTTGGTTTTCCGTTCTCTTCCAGAGGCGAGATGCTTTTGGTTTCTGCTCTCGGCCACCATGAATGAGATGCTCTAGGTTAGGGTGGCGTATTGGTTCTCCTTGATTAAGGGGAGGGGGAAGAGACGACCAATGGAAATAAACAACACAAAAGGAGCCAGGTTTCAATTGGGGGTGTCGGGGGATGGGGGGGGGAGTGGTGTGGGAAGCGAAAGGAAAGGAGTTTAGCAAATCGAACTCTGTATAAATGCTAACTTTTTAGGGGAGGAAGAAATTTGAGAAGAAAACGTTTGAAAGAGAACGGTTGAATGGGAAGACATGAAAATGAAATTTACTCCTATGAATGAAATATGAGTTACAGTCACTAATGAGAACAAGATATCGCACACAGTGACCTGACTGCACTCACAGAAAAATTTATGAAAAAAAATTTTGAAAACTAAAACATTCTTTAAAAGATTTTTCTGGCTTCGTATGTAACCCTCAAAACAAATTCCGGAAATTCATTAGTAAATTTACCTTTTATGTTGCAGTGCAAAAACATTCTGGATCAGTCATCGGATCCTGATTTGTCTCACAAAATCATAAGTTCTTCATGAAATCTATTGTCGACGCACATTTGGGCTTCATATAAGAAGAAGTCAGTAAAACAAACCCTCTTGAAGGAACGATGTTAAATACATAAAAACAAATTCCAACTTTATCGGAGGATGTGAAAAGAAATAGACGGAAAAAGATGTGATCATTGTTAATAAGCATCTAATGATGACAGCCCTAGAATATGAAAATGATGATAAATTGCTATGTACTTGTTCATTTTGTCAGGCTGGGAAATTGCATCTTTGACTTTACTTCATCTTTTATTCACCACATTGTAATAAAAAAACTAATCATTTGGGGCCGAAGTCTTCGTCTGACTTTCCCCTGCCTGATGCATGTCACTCTAAGCCGCTTCTAACGAAATGAGTTTTTGTAACGTTATTAAAAAATCCCAAATCTTTTGGATGCGAAGAAGATATAACCGACTTTTTCTCACTGTGTAAAAAGAAGATTTTTTCTTTCTTTCTTTTTAGTCCACCATGCTTAATGATTTTTGTTGCCAGTGCAATTCTGTGACTTCTCTCTTGCTCGCCTATTGGAATCCCTTTTACATAATACTACGTTGCTTTTTGGCCTTTACTTTTCATGCGTTCCCTTTGTTCTCTTCCCATTTAGCTGTCCAGCTTCTTTAACTTTCTCTTTCCCCAGCTTCATTGCTCATTCAAAGACAAATGATTCAGATGAGTCCTAAGGGAGTCAAGAGTTGTTTGTTCGCTTAGTGGTCTCATTAAACTACAATGCAGCAATTACAGACCAGCTCTCATCCTAGCATATAGTTAGGTGTTTGCGGTGCACTTACAAATTTAACTAGGCTTTTTCAGTGTGATAAAGTGCTACCTCTGGCTTATTAGCCTTAAGGCATTCACATAAAAACTTGACAACTTAGATATCGTAGATCTTATAATTGATCCCATTCACAGCTCTTAAGCAACTGGCAGAAGTGGCCTGTTGTTGAACGCTATTCTAGATGAAGTTAGACCTATGTTGCTTGATGTCCCGCATAGCAGTGTTCTAGGACCTTATGCGTTAGTAATGGTATGATATTGTGTCCTAAAATTTGTTCCTGAAATGCAAAATGGGAGTACTACTAGCCTAAACAAAGATCAGCCACTAAACAAGGTAGCCCAACTCGGGCGCGGTTGGTATCAGGAAGGGCATCCTTGCGTCAAACATCTGCTAACACCAATTATGAAACGAGTCTTTCAAGTTGTTAAGCTGGAGGAGGTTCCTTAAAAGCAACGACCTCGACTGGGGAATAATCAAAGTATTAGAAAAATAAATGTCATAGTCAGTGATGTATAATGAACTACATCAAAACTGATCTTTTACCAGAAACCCAATCTGTCCTCGACTTTAATTGGTAATGCTATAATTGATGATTCTGAATATTTGTCAGTGCTCAGTAGTATCTTCTTTTTTCAGCACTTGAAAATATGACGTCCTGATACCAGTAAACTAGATGTTGTTTGTCAAGATGCTAAAACCTACAGAGATGATGGAATCAGTCCCACATATATTACCAGTGTTTTGAATAATGTTTTACAGCTGAAGTCAATAATGTCGGCCTTTTTCTCCATTAACCTTCAGCATACAAATTCAACATTCATAAGGGGCATTTGGCTGGACAATTCTTTCACGTATTCCAATTTTTCGCCTCTGTATACTATTCTTTTCTCTTCTATTCCACCCTTCATTCTCATTTATCCTTTGGTACTGACTGATATCATTGACTAGCTATTGATGTACTCTTCATATATTGAAAATAAAATAGACAAAATGTAATAATAGATTAACATCTAACCTCTAGATTTCAGCTTCGCCTTTCTTTCCACCCGACTCAGGATTAACATTGATAGAAAAGCACGAATCACATTATTTCTTCGTGTCTCTCTCTGTTACTGCATGTATCAGTGTGTATGTGTGTATGTGTGCACAAAGACAAAGGAGAAAGAGAGTAGATTAGAATCTTTTAGACAATGTCCTATTTACTGACAATCGCTTAAAATGAACACATT